>NC_073695.1:77695256-77995256 GCF_029784165.1 Wyeomyia smithii
GACTTGCTCAGCAGTTTGAGAGTGTTCATAACTCAAATTTGAATTTTGTGAGTCCAATTGAAAATGAAGTCACACGTCAATTTGATTTAATTTCTTCCCAGAATTTTCTACCTGCAGAAATAATTGAAACTAACTTGAATGAGATTAAATCAATTATTAAAAATTTCAAAAATATGAAAGCACCTGGTGACGATGGAATCTTTAATATACTAATCAGACATCTCCCTGAGAGCACAATGGAATTTTTAGTGAAAATTTTCAATTGCTGCTTCAAAATTGCATATTTTCCCAAATTATGGAAAAATGCAAAAATTACTCCCATTTTAAAACCGGATAAGAACCCAGCTGAAGTTTCAAGTTATCGACCAATCAGTTTGCTTTCTTCAATAAGTAAACTGTTTGAAAGAATTATTCTTAACAGAATGATGTCACACATCAACGAAAATTCATTTTTTGCAAATGAACAGTTTGGATTTCGGAATGGGCATTCCACAACTCATCAATTGCTCAGAGTTACTAATATGATACGAGCTAACAAATCTGAAGGTTATTCCACTGGAGCTGCTCTTTTAGACATAGAAAAAGCATTCGACAGTGTTTGGCATAAAGGTTTGATTGCGAAATTGCAAACTTTTAATTTTCCAATTTTCCTAATCAAAATTTTAAAAAATTATCTTACTGATCGAACTCTGCAGGTTGTCTATCAGAATTCAAAATCTGATAGATTTCCTGTCAGAGCAGGTGTACCTCAAGGTTCAGTCTTGGGTCCAGTCCTGTACAACATATTCACTTCAGATCTTCCTGATTTGCCTCCAGGATGCACAAAGTCATTGTTCTGCGATGACACAAGCATTTCCGTAAAAGGAAAAAGTCTTCGTGTCATATGCAGTCGATTGCAGAAAAGTTTAGATATTTTTTCTTCCTACTTGCAAAAGTGGAAAATCTCTCCCAATGCTTCTAAAACTCAAATGATAATTTTTCCGCATAAGCCTAGGGCTTCTTTCCTCAAGCCAAACAATAATCACGTTGTCAAGATGAATGGGGTTATTTTAAGTTGTTCCGACAAGGTTAAGTACTTGGGACTAATTTATGATAAAAAACTTATTTTCAAAGAGCACATTGAGAGTATACAAGCCAAGTGCATCAAATATACGAGATGTTTATATCCTCTCATTAACAGGAATTCTAAACTTTGTTTAAAGAACAAACTTTTGATTTACAAACAAATTTTTAGACCAGCAATGCTTTATGCTGTACCGATCTGGTCAAGTTGCTGTTCAACAAGGAAGAAAACGCTCCAAAGGATTCAGAATAAAATTCTGAAAATGATTTTGAAGCGTCCTCCTTGGTTTGGTACACTCGAATTACATAGACTTACTGGTGTTGAACCATTAGAAGCTATGTCAAATAAAATTATGAACAATTTTCGACAAAAATCGTTGCAATCCTCAATTGCTACGATAAGCTCACTTTATAGCCAATAAGTTAGCAATTAAGTTAGTTGTAAGTTTACTTCCCCTTTCCCGACAAGTAGGTTTAAATCCCTACGAATGATAAGTCCTAATCGCGAAAGCAAACAAATCCCAACAATTATAATAACAAATTTCTAACAGTGTTGAGAAGTCACCATTTGTGATTGGACACACATACTCATTATTTACTAATATTCATCATAAATACTTAAGCTACTAACAAATCCCCCCTTAAAAAAAAAAAAAAAAAAAAAAACTTCAGTGTCATTAAAAAAAAGAAGATCAGAGATGCTTAGAAGTGTGGCAGAAAACGTTTCTCTTATTAATACACATTAATACAGTATTTGGCAATTTCGATCTAATTTTCAATTATATAAAATATTTGTAAACGTAAGTTGATCTTAATAATACTCTTGTTACAAATTGAACCTAAACTAAATGTAAATCTTACAGTAAACTAATAAATAAATCCACGGATCTAAATTCCAACCTAAAAATACGAGCCTACACAAAATTGTAAGTTTTGATGAAAATGATTAAAAATACGCTAATAAATATAATTCTAGCTTAAGCTGATCTAGAACCTTGAGTTACACTGCTGAAAGACTGTGTAGTCCTTGTTCGTGTGAACAATTACATTGAATAGAAAAAATGACCCGATGCTTTACAGCTATAGCATATTTGGTCAAACTTTGACTAGAGTTAGCTCTCTCGTTTAGACCGCACGATAATGAAATAAATTATAATAATTTATCTTCAAAATAGGATCAGAATTTCGTGACCCACTGTATCTTCGTTCGCTGTACTACTCTTTGGTGCGATCTATTCTTGAAACTAATTTTGTAGTATGGTGTTACACCGCAAACTGGATTGCAAGAATGGAATCCGTGCAGCAAAAGTTTGTACGTTACACCTTGCGTTTTTTTCCGTGGCGAGATCCGCAACAGTTACCGAGATATCATGATCGCTGCCAACTTCTAGGTATTGAAACACTGCAGCAAAGACAGTTCGATGTACAGACAGTTTTTATTTTTGAAATTTTAACTAACGTAACTGATGCTCCGAGAATTTCACAGCAACTAAATGTGTATTAGGGTGTCCCAGAAAAAATTGATGTTGAAAAAGTCAAGGTTCTCAGCCCTAAATTGAAAGATAATGTTATTCATAGCATTTTTGTAGAACATTTCGACTTTCTGAAACATTGTTTTCAGGTTGCCCGAACGTGATTTAGGAAAAAGTGACTTTTCTAAGCTACAAGCCCACTCTTTTGCACTTTTTTCAATTCTGTTCGATTCCTCAATTTTTCCATATTTTTTTTTATTTTCGTGGGATTGGTTTTGAATATTTTGCATGGTTCAGTTCAGCATTGCATTCGGTTATTTGCTTCCCAGAGCCCATTGAACATCATAGAAAAATTAATTTATCCCATAATTTTCAGATGAAACCCTTCAAAACACAAATAAAAAAATTTTTGATCAAGAACTGAAACTTTCATTGGAAAGCGGGATTTATGGCGAAAATTTACATAGAAAAAGATCCTTGTTATCTTATCGGGGGGCTGAGATATTGGCATTTTTATATGTGATGGAAAACTATGCATTTTAACAATTATGTAAAATAACTGTTTTATTTTGGGAGAAAAAAATTACAATGTTCAGAAAACGAATGCCTTTTAGATGGCTGATAACTTAGTAGAAGGTTTAAAAATTCGGAAAAATCTGCGAAAAAAGTTAGAACGAAAATTGTGATTTTTAGTGCCTTGTAATAGAAAATTTAATGTTGCTCGTAATATGTAAGAGATAGTAACATGATGTCTTCGGTAAAGTTTCTTGTTTTAGGATAACCTAGAATTTTGTCGAAGACATCTTGCGTCTATCTTATTCCGATTGAAAAGTATTTTTTTTTATCTCACTCATTGGTGGATTGATCACCCATCTTTCTACATTAAAAGATGCATTTTCAAATATCCTGAAACTTTTCCGAGCATACCTTATGGCTATAATCAACATTTGAATCACTATTCAATTAATCGCACAAAAACGGCGAAATAAAACACTGCAATGGAGATATTGAGCTTTAGTGGCATTTTTGTGAAAATGCATAGTTTGCCATCTCATGTAAAAACGCCAATATCTCAGCCCCAAGATAAGATATCAAGAATCTTTTTTCATGTAAATTTTCGTCTCGAATCCCGCTTTGCAGTACAAATTGCAGTTTTTGATCAAACATTTTTTTATATGTGTTTTGAAGAGTTTTATCTCAAAATTATGACGAAAATTCACTTTTTTGTAATGTTCAATGGGCTCCGTGAGTCAAATAATTAAATGCGATGCTGAACTGAACCATGCAATATATCCAAAAACCACCCACGAAAATACAAAAATATATGGAAAATGTAGGAATCGAACAGATTTCAATAAAGTGCAAAAGAGTGGTTTTGTGGCTTGAAAAAGTCATTTTTTCATAAATCACGTTTGGGCAACCTGAAAACAATTTGTTAGAAAGTCGAAATGTTCTACAAAAATGCTATGAATAACATTATCTTTCAATTTAGGGCTGAGCACCTTGACTTTTTCAACATCGATTTTTTTTGGGACACCCTAATGTGTGGATTTAAACAAAAAGTACGAAAAAGTACGCTTTTGATATGAGCCGTTGCGGAACAGAGTGGTCTATCCATCGAGCAAATTGTTCAGGAGAAGCAATTTTCGAAAAATCTCTGAATAAAATTCTGTTCAACGGATTCTTCAAACAAAATGTTCTGATATAAAGGTTATGAAGTGGTTTAACATTGGGATACATAAAATTAACAGTTTCTTTGCGAAATCGGTGATTTTATCTCACCAATGTACATAGACCACTCTGACTTCATATATATATATATATATATATATATATATATATATATATATATATATATATATATATATATATATATATATATATATATATATATATATATATATATATATATATATATATATATATATATATATATATATATATATATATATATATATATTATATATATATATATATATATATATATATATATATATATATATATATATATATATATATATATATATATATATATATATATATATATATATATATATATATATATATATATATATATATATATATATATATATATATATATATATATATATATATATATATATATATATATATATATATATATATATATATATATATATATATATATATATATATATATATATATATATATATATGTATATATATATATATATATATATATATATATATATATATATATATATATATATATATATATATATATTATATATATATATATATATATATATATATATATATATATATATATATATATATATATATATATATATATATATATATATATATATATATATATATATATATATATATATATATATATATATATATATATATATATATATATATATATATTCACTGGAATCCTCGAATCGTTTTGGAACAGAGTGGTCTATGTACACAAACCTGGTAAATGACAATGAAAATGACGGTAACTCGTATAAAATGGCTAGTGTCACATGTTATATGATACATATAGCATGTCACATGTAAGATGTTACGTGTAACATTACATGTCACACAACATGTTACATGTTACATAATATTTTACATGTTACATTTTTCGTGTTACATTACGAGTAACATGTTACATATTACGTGTGACATGTACAGAACAAGTAACATGTTACTTATCACATGTAATATGCTACATGTTACGTGTTACATGCTAGTATTACACCGATTTATGTACATAGACCACTCTGTTCCGAAACAGAATGGCCATTCTGTTTCGGACGAAATTTCAACACGATATAAATCAGCTTTAAAGTTCGATTTTTCGATTTTTTTTTAATCTCCCAACTTCAGCTTCTTGAGTAGATGCGGTACATCAAAAAACTCATTTTCTGTTTCGCAACGGCTCATATAGTACCAGTGACGATTGTTCGGTAAAAACCAAAAATCAAATAAAATAAAAATTTCATTTATTACTATTGCAAAATGTTTAATTCTTGTTGAATTCTTGTTTCTTTTCTCGATAACGTGAATTAACTGGAACCATCTTCTTGAGATAAACTGATAATCACCATCGGCAGCAGTATTGCATTTTTTCTTTGGCTGCAGAGGGAAATTATAATCGAAATATAACTAATATGACGGCAAAGTAGTAAGCTCAAGAAATAATTGAGATAGGTAAGAGTACTGAAATCCTAAAAAGACTGAAATGAGGAATGGAACTATAATTAAACCAATATTTTTGATCCCATGGTGTAGGCCCATCATCCTTGGGCACAAAAATTAACAGTGGCATCACCACAAGACATCGTCAATGACGCTATCGCCTGGTTAATAGCCCGTAGGATTTGCGTTGTCTGCTGCATTGTCCAGATGTAATTGTCAAACATTTACATACACACCAACAGCTAGGTACACATTAGATTTAAGTAGAAATGGAAGTACTAATAATAGAGGATCGAGAAGTTACACGCTTTTTTGTTAAATTGTGAAATTGTTACGTTTTTTGGTTACTAGTGATTTCGGGAGTAAAGTAAAGTACAATTTCAACAGCGCGGTAAGAAATAACGCATTAGGCATGTTCGGAGACGCAGATGTATCGCTTATTCTACAACTTTGTCACAAAGCGATCGCGACGTACAAAGCTTTTCGCAATAAATCACTCTGAAAACGTCTATACGTGGTCGAGGTTGCTGGTACTCCAAGCAGCTAAACACGGTCCCTCAAGAGTTTAAGTTGCCTAACCAGGTGATCCAATTGGTCGAACTATTCTGTTGGGAAACAACCAAATCTGCATATGCAACACACGCAGCTGCATCTGTTGGCTTTATATTATCACATATGACAGAAAGCTTCGCCCTATTTGTTCGGTCGAAAGAACGCAGTTAAATAAACCATTGAATTTAGGCTTAACAGAAAAACCGCAGAAAATTTTAAAATTGAAATTTCCGATAATATTATTGTTGAATAGTGTAGATGTTTTTAATATTATTTTAAGTATGCAACGAAAAATCTAAACATGATCCGTTGCAAGATACTTTGTGGTACTCTATGTCGGCTAGCTGAACACGAGTACTCACTGCCTGAAAAGGGTAACATAAATCATGCAAACAGTGTACTGCTTTGGCATTGGAAGTAAATGAAAAAAAAATTGCTTCCACCAATAATGCTGCATTGTTTGTGCATATTTTACACATTTATGAATTCGCGCTCTCGGAATAGTAGTGTTTCGGCCGTTCATAAAGCAGGCAGTGGCACGGGACAGAAAAAGAACGATTGCTCAATGCACTCGCGGTAAGCACTAACCATCAGAATTATCAGAAACTGAAAATCTGCACACCTTTGAAATATGAATCAGGTCCGCTAGAGGCAGTCGGGTTTACATACAACACCGGTGCCAGTGACACCTGGTTGGGTTGGCCGGCTAACGAGAGGTTTGTCAGGTAATTACCCCCGAGTCGGCACGTGTGCTGACAGATTTGAATGGTGTAGGTATGACTAACGGCAAACAGATCGGGATAGGCCAAAGAATTTCGTTAATGTAGCGAAAAAATGTTTTACATCTCTGCATTACGAGCGGATACTTTTTTTTGCAAATCAAAAAATGTCTCATGAAAGTTATTTTCGTTTGAAAAGTTATTGGTTGTATGATGTACAGATTAATTACCAAGTCATATTGTGTGATAAAAGTTCAAAAACTTGTCACGGATTTCATTCATCCGTCAAAGTATTTTCGCTTTTATCCAAAATAGAATTTCAGAAGCTTTGTCTTATTTGAAGATTATTAGTAACTTCATAATGTGATGTCAGGGCATAAAATGCTTGTGTCAACAAACCCAGTTCGATAAATCGATATCACTTTAAATCAAATACTGGTTATACACTTCAGCCGGCATTTGCTTGTATAGAACCTTTGAAGGCTATCTTACATCGAGAAATATTACCGTTCGGCACTTATCTCACACATTAATCTATAATTGAATTCGAGCGAATCGATAATGACGACTAAACAAGATTGCCTCGGTTTCCCCGTTCACAATTATAATTCAATTACAATATTATTCTAACTGTGCTAGAATTGTACCCTTTCCTTCGCACGTACATCTGTGCGTACTGATACTCTGTGTTGGCCTTGTGTAACAATAAACTTTCACCTTTCGCCGAAACCAACTGTGTTCGGACATCCGTTACTGTGAATTACGATTGCTGTTGAGGCATTTATTGGAAATTAGTGAAAGAGCTAATCGCTAAATAATGTAAAAACGAAAATTACACAGGATTCGATGTTAGTATGGATAGAAAATAGAACGTTAATTTGCAACGTATTTAATCGGTACCGTGCAATCAACATGATGAATATTGCACGGATAGCAAGGTAGCGCAAATAGCATTTTCATTTATTTGCCTACTAACTATACGGATATGTTCCACGAAGCTTAAATACGCACCGTTTTGGAGGCTGTACTAGTGTGGTAAAACGTCAGTGCGTTAGTGATTTATGCAAATCGTGTGAAATAAATTGCACTACCTTTTTTGTTCATTAATATTTATCGAAGCGGTTTGCTTTGTGTAAGATGTGGTTTTAAGTTTAGGGTTACAGTTTGCTATCCTTATTGCACTGTACATTACAGGGTTCTTTAACAATTTGGTGCTAATTTCTCACGAGTTAATTTTGGCTCAACTTTTTTTTTAATTTTTGAAACCAGACCTGTTTTATATATGCCACATTATGATGTGCCATAAGCCAAACTAGTTGTGAAAAGACTGTAGTGAAACAGTGCTTTAACCACTTCAACTTCCACGAACTTTTTCAGCAGGCCTTTTTTTCTGATATATATAAGCCGGCGCTCCAATCGGATCGTATAGAATTTGCAATCTTCACATCCCATACTCACTTGAAAGAGAGAATAGGGTCACCCAAAAAAAAATATCTCGATTCGTACGCTACTTCTGTTTCGAGGTTTTTTTTATTTTTCATCAGACAGCAGACTTCTGCGAGTCGAGATATTACGAAACGCAGCTGACTGGGGTAAACAGATGCAGCTAGTTTTGCTGCCGCGCTGGATTCACCTCATGCAACGACGTAGTGCTGGTTTAGATGCAACTTCAGGCAGCAAAAAGAATCTGCTTTTCATCCGTCCTACAAGAGTGTTTCGTACAGCCCGCAAGGAAGCTGTGCATGAAGCACCAAAATGGGCCTGACAGTGTCTCGGTCGGTGGTATTTCGATACATTTCATTATCACACCATACAGATATTGAGGAAAACGTCTTAAAGAATTGTTGGAGTTAGAGTTCGACTGATACTGACAAACTAAAAATATAAAGACTGATTTACTTCATTTTGATTAGAATTTACCAACGTCTATCAAAAGATGAGATTTTGATTGATTGAGTATACAATTGGGATTGAAATCATATTATTATTAACGACAAACAATGTAAAAAAATTTTGCGTATCAACATTCTGTACATAAATATCGTTCCAAAATTCATCTTTTCCAATAACAACCCACCTCATATTACAGTTTAATCAAGCACTAATCGAAACATGAAGTTTTCAAAGTTGAAAACAACATCCCGTCTCATGAGCCCTATTCGGCTGACCCTAAAACCTAGCCTAATACAAACAAACTCGAGTAAAAAAGTTATTGTTTTCCAGCCGAGTTCAGAATAAATTTGAACAAAATCGAATCAACGCTTTTTCCCAACCCCAAACCGCATTCAACCGATACAATTTACACATGCCGCGCTTATCGCTTTCGACAAATTTCATCATAAATCATTGGGGATATGCAAATTCAATTGATAATCGAACGCATCGCACAGAGCTTCCGCACGGGGGGATTTATTATGTATTATATATGCGAGTGGTGGAATTCAGAAAACAAACCTAACTCTTTTCACATTAGTTGCTGTTAACTTGATTACTAAATTTAAAAAGTTTCGATTTTCAACGAGCCGGTGTGAAAACCCATATGCATGAATTTTATCAATCATATCTGGCACACGATGCACCATTCTGCTTATCACACGGTACTCAAACTGGGCCGGAGCTGATAATAAATTTGGTTCCTTGGGGGGATTTTTTTTATTATCGTCTCATGAGCCTAGATTTCAAGCTGTTAATGAATGAGAAAAATATCAAAACGCGATGTTTTTCTCTTAATAATAGTTTTTAAAACTTATTTAACAATTTAATTTAAGCTATCAAGACATTTTTGCAGTTTTGAGACGAAATGTGACGAGGGAAAGGGGGGGGGGGGGGGTCGAACCAAGCTACGAAGGAAATTTGAAACTAAGAAAAAAAAACGTCCCTTTTTTTTCAACTCACGCCTATGTGCACAGAATACTATCACAGATTTTCATTTTTCCCTCTTTTCAGGAGGAAAAGTCAAATATGTATGTTTCTGATAATAAAAGACAAAAATTGATTGCTCAAATGGAATCAGTTCACTAGTAAAAAACAATATACATGGCGGTGTTGATATGTCACAATAAATGAGAAAGCATTGCATTTGGTTTTTGAATAAAATATACAAAAGCTGATGGGTATGAAATAGAGTAACCTATAAAAATACCGTCTACTGTAGCTCTTTGAATCAAAAGAATCTACTTCCACAGTTTGGTTTCATTCTATCACTTTTACTTATCACCTTTCAAGATATGCAAATACGTATTTCGACATTTACTTAGCGCGTTTATTAATGCTTAGATGAACTGTGAGGAAAATAGCGAAACCTCTAATTTTTTATATTTAAGTATGTAATCGAATGGGGTAAATGTTAAGTCAGAGAACGTAAACAACTTGAGTCCATGCCTTGTCGGGGTAGTTTGGGTAGACATTTAAAAAGCCTTGAGAAGTGATTACCCTGATCTCTGTTAAGGAGGTTAGGCATCCTACAAAAATTACGTAACGTTCGAAGGGGTGGATGGGGGCGGAGCCTGCGTTACATATTGTTACATACGGTTATGTTACGTAACGTAACTGTAATGTTGGCTCAAAATTGAAAATTTGGAGGGGGTCAGGTTACAGCGTTCAGCGGTCAGCGGAGCCATATCGAACGTTACTTATTGTTACATAGGGGGGGGGGGAGAGAGTGTCTGAAATCTAAATCTTTTAGCGTTTCGTAATTTGTGTACGACGCCTTAGCTGGGTTTTGTTTGAAAATTTCTAAGCTTTCTGCGACATCTAATTTCCAAAAGGATATTACAGACCGAACTAGACTGATATTGTCAGTAGTCATACCGTGAATCTGAGTCCTTTTTAGCCTTTATGAGTTCTGGCTATTTTGAATCTGAGTCCTTTTTAGCCTTTATGAGTTCTGAAATATGATTCTTAAACCGGATGTCTAAATTTCTTCTGGTTTGGTCAATATAAACGTTATCATGATGTGGACATGCAGCTTACAACAGCTGCTCTATGTAATTTGTTAATAGTGTCTTTAGTAGAGGCCAATCTTGTTTTTATTAGGTTATTACTGTTGTAAATAATATCCCCATACCAAATTTCCAGAAGTTTTTTGAAAATATCCAAGAAGAATTACGCACTTCACTAATTTGTGCGGTTGAAAAATTGCAGCTTTCCATCCCACTTTCAATGTCAACGATAGCCTGTTCAACATTTGCTTTAGAAGAAACAACAAAGTTAGTACCTTTGTTCAAAAGA
This sequence comes from Wyeomyia smithii, assembly GCF_029784165.1. Classification (NCBI taxonomy): domain Eukaryota; kingdom Metazoa; phylum Arthropoda; class Insecta; order Diptera; family Culicidae; genus Wyeomyia; species Wyeomyia smithii. The sequence continues at coordinate 77,706,469 of NC_073695.1, forward strand.
TTTTGTTGATGCTGTGAAAATTCACACGAAGATCGATTAACTACAAAATTATATATATATATATATATATATATATATATATATATATATATATATATATATATATATATATATATATATATATATATATATATATATATATATATATATTTTACTACTATTACGTCTTGAAAAAAAGTTAATCTTTCGCACCTAATTTTCGTTTTCTTACCCGCTTACACTGTTCTGCAACTTTTACTTTGGTTAGAAATTCTGAGAAACCAAAAGGAAACTCATTGGCCAGCAGCCATGGTATAAACACTGAACCGTGCTGCACTGGTGCGGTTTTTGCATAGCAACACGATACGACGTGTTCCGCTACCACCAATCAGTGTTAGTATTAGACAGGCGGCAAGAAGGGCGAAACTTGAAACACCGAAGGCAGTGTCGGTGTTATATGATCGCCACTGGTGCCTTAAGCTTCGGCAAACACCGGCGCCGGTGGATCTAGCTTCGGAAAACAGTGATCTCACGTAAAAAACAATATCAACAATGTGAGTATTTTTGGAAACGTTTCGCCTCGCGTTAGGCCTATCAGAGCCATATGGCAGTGACCGAGGTGTTTCTACGAAGTTCAAACATTCGGCTACGGTGCTTTCACGAAAGTAAAGCCCTTGTTTCCGGTGTTTACCGAAGCTTGATGCACCAGTGCCGATCGTATAACACTATCACTGGCTTCGGTGTTTCAAGTTTCGCCCTTCGTGCCGTCTGTCTTACACCAACACTGAGTGACAATTGCTAAGCACGCTGTTTCGTGTTTTGAATATATCCCTCAGTGCAGAGCGTGTTTTGGACATGGCTGTTGGCCAGTTTCAAATGCACTCTATAGTGCCTCAATTTAGTGTACTAGAAATAAGTTTTGAAGTAGAATACTTCTCTCAGGAAGTTCGGCTACATAGGGATGTGAAATGAAAATCTAAAACCGAAAAAAGTGAAAAATATGTCCAATTTCAAATGCTAATAAATCGGTTAGTATTCGATGGATTTCCTTCGTTTTGGCAGCAATAGATTGGAAAATCTTCTAAGATTCTTCCCAAAAGAAGATAATAGTAATTTTATTATTAAAATAGTCAAGCCTTGTCAAAACGAAAAATTCGACCTCTGATTGGTCGTTATATGACTGCTTCCCAAGCACGGTCGACAGAATCATATACCTTGCAATTAAAAACATGCTATTTGGCCTATATAAGAGCCTGTTTCAGCATTCACAAAAACAGTTAGTTCGACTATGCAGAGCTAATATGAAGTCGATTCAATCAATCAGCATGAACAGAATTTCGTCGTCTCCTAGCTGCCAAGTTGCAACATGATGCAAAACGCAGCAGCGAGCAAATGAAATCGCTTGATGTTATAAGCCGCAATACGGTTAGGGGTTGAATCGTTGCGTGTGTGAGAGCACCATCGGTGTTTATTCGCTGGATACAAAAATCAAATGCGAATTGTGGAATAATTCGTCTAAAGAACATTAGAAAATGGTACAACTGAAAAGAAAGGCGTGGCCTATTTCGTAGCACCCTTCCGCTATAAGAGAGTGTTTCTGTGAAAACTAGCTACATTCATTTAGTCGGAAGGTGAGCTAGATGGACCTTCACAACGTTGACAGCAGTAGCAGCAGATATCAGCACTCAGCAGTAACAGAGAATAACAGCAAGTTGCGCCTGGGGCTGCCTTCAAATTAAATAAATCACTTGCCCTGTGCTTGGTCACCACGGCTCAAGCCTCTGCCAGGCTGAACGCCAACGTGAGCGATCGGGCGAGATTTTTGCCGTACATCAGCCGGCACTTCCTCTAATGGAAAAGTTGGATCATTTTGTTCAGAAGAATATTACTGTCGGTAATATAACAGAGATGCGATTGCATTAGATCCGATATGGAAATGAACAATTGTTCTTTTGAGGACAAATAAAACACTTAATATAAGCAAGCAAGCATAAGCAGTATGGTAACAGCCTCAGCGGTAGGTGCAGCCGGTACTTCCATGAGGCGGATGTTATAAGGAAGTAAATGGAAGCGGCATGGCGAAACAGTTCGGGTGTGCTTAGACGCGCTTCATTTTTCGTTGTTGATATTATTCTCCACATGAAACGACGCGCTTTCGTACGATAGCGGCGGTATTAGCGGTAGATGCATTTGCCAACACTTATTCCAGTAAAGCCGTGTATAATTTTCAATGTGAAAACACTTTTCTATTGTGTTGGCTGTGCGCATTAGGCCTCTGCCAGGCCAAACGCGAAAATCGGCGCGAACCGATTCGCCCGGCCGTACGTTAATGTACCGGGTGAATAGAATAGAATCCCTAACTACGATGCCGTTCCTGAATGCGAAACCTATTTTCATCCTTGCCGGTTGAGGGTTTCGGCCTCCCTCCGGTGAAGCTCTGCCTTATTTTGGCAACTACACAAGCATTCTGGATTTTGGCAATCAAAACTTCTGCTGGCTGTCTGATTTTCAATGTGAAAACAGCCTTTAACTTTGTTATCAGAGTGCCTGACTACGATTTGGTAATATTGTTTGAATTTAATGTTTACAAAATTTTACAATATTCCTCTTTCTGCCATTCAATAGAACAGGTAATACGATGCCTTTGCATACGCAAGTTCACCATAACTCCCGCTATCGGCGTAACACAGGGATGCAATCAGCGTTATATCCGATTTAAAATTCAACAACAAACTGTCCTTTTTAGGACAACCAAACAGATGAATTGAAGATTTAATATTTTCTTGTTCTGAGCTTTATCCAAAAGTAAATTATCTTAATTTGAATTCACATGTACATATACTCTGACTGTTGAAACTTGTTCGCGCCGCAAAGAGTTTGTACTTTTCCTGTTTAGTGAGGTCGTATTTATATGTGCAAACTGAAATTGAGTAGTAGGTACTTCAACTTCATTTGCACAGAATTTTCAATACTGCCAATGAGCGGTCAACATTTATTTACTAGGAAAACTGACTGACACGCAAGCAGCCGGGTTATCTCTCTTGTACAAGTATTCTACTTCAACCTTGCGGTCGTGGCTTTGCATACAACCCTCCTGTTATTTTTAATAAGTATCTCCCAGATGGTCTCGAGGTACGATGCCGGCCTAACAAGCCCGTCGTCATAGGTTCGAGTCTCGGCTCGGGAGAGACTGTTAGTGTCAGTAGGATCGTAGCGTTAGCCCCGCAATTGTCTTGTACACTAAAAAAGTCGGCTGCGAAATATGTGTATAATTGGACAGAAGGTCATGTTCCGAATCGGAATGTACCACCAAGACTTTGCTTTAAATAAGTTTTATACTATTTTTTATCCATTCTAATTCCATCTTCCTGAAGAGAAAACAAGGAGTTGAAGTTCTGATTTCAACATATGACTTGTGGGAGTCAATCGGTATTTAACCCATTGCTTTAGAAAAGCCATGTGTTTATGAATTCTCGATAATTTCTTTCTTAACCCCAAAAACGTGATTGCCATTTATTTATTGATTGGTCAAAAAACAATGACTCTTCTCGTTGCTTCACCCAAGCAACAATTGAAACATAATAAAAAAATAAATTGTAATCATTTGTTGCACTAATGAAATTCCGAGGTTTTAAGAAACATTTTTTGTTACTACGATGAAATTGTAAAGAAACAAGCAACAACTAAAGTTGCATCGCTGCTTCAAAAATCTTCACACCAACAACGTAATTGGCGAGGTTGGATTTGTTGTTGAAACGTGTAAACGGCATTTGAAAACCTAACCTTTACTGAATAGATCTAGTGGGTGGAGCATAAAGGTTGCCAACGTAATGCTTGCGAAATACAAAAAACAAACACACAAAAATACTTCTAAATGTTGCTGTCATGTTCTGAAGCCATGTAACAGCAACTTTTGCTCGATCGTTCGCCTTATATTTGTTTTTGAGATGAGGTTATTTACTGCGTTGTAACTTTTGGGTACTTGAACTAGAAGTCGTCCAAAAAGTGTGGGTCTCTAAAACGAAATGTGATAAATTGCTTTGAATTTCATTATCACGCTGAGGTACTGATGAATTGAAAAAGCAAAATTAAAACTGGTAATGACCATTAGCATAATAAGGGAAGCAATATTTAAAACTGAGCCATGAACTTGCAAGTGTTTCTACAGCAAATGACGTAAATAGTACAAACGAGAAAAGTGAATAAAAATTGATAACTGGAGTTGAATCCTCAAATTTCTAGAAATAATCAAAGATAAATCGCTATACAGACAATCTCTTTCCATTCTGACCATTTGCCGTTGTACAATCTTTCCACGACGCCATGAAGCTTCTATTGCGCCCTAGTTTCTGTTACGATGCATCTTCGTAGCTGAAATTTTACCATGCAGCATTTATCATGTTGTTATTAAATTCCATGCATTAGTTCATACACATTGCGGTTTCATTCTTGAAACTTGTGTTGAAACAACGAAAATGTTGCAATTGGCTCCACCTCCTGCGCTTTTTTTGTCATTGTATAAGAACTGAGATGTAACTGCAACTTAATTTCGCATAAGAATTTGTTGCTGTGATGCACAAAGTTCATAATCGAAACAATTTTTGCTGCTTGGGCAATAAATCGTAAAAAAAAACGAAGCGCAATATAATCGACATTTTGATTAGCTCTAAAACTTCTTTTTGAAAATAGTATAACTTCTAATACTGTTAATACTTTACTTCCGGCTTACCATTGCACAGTGATCCAGAACGTCGATTTAGCGATATTGAATTTTTGTGCAAAAAACGGCGGTTGTTTGGTTTGTAGTATTTTCAAATGATATTTTGTGTTTTGAAACGTGTTTTTTTTAGAAAACAAAAATTAGGGTGGCATTTTTATCCGAAATAGCGAAACTGACTTTTTTGCAGAAAAAGATACATCCCTGCTTATTTGAAAAAAGTTTTAGATCCACTTATTTTCAACATTTTTGCCCAAGAAAACCAGTCTTGATCTTGCATACTTTTCACGGTACGTTGAATCTAAGATCGTAAGGGTGTCGCTGAAAAACCAAGTTTTTTCAATGCAACTTTTCTATTATTACTTTTATCAAAACACTGTCATCAAACAACTTGAGGATCTTCTAAGAGTGCACATTTTTTCCGATTTTTTTCTTTTCAAAATACGCTCTTTTTAAATGTTGGTATCTAGCAAAATAGCAGACACAAACTAGAACAAATGATTGCGTTTGAAAGGTCGTACTTTTCTGTATTTTTATCTTAAATTTGGAGGGTGGATATTTTTCTATCCCAAATAAATCTATTTTGAACATTCCTGTTTTGGTTAAAATTTTTCGATACATGTCACATGCATACTACTACTTGTTTCATTTTTTTGTTTTTTTTTTGTATTCAATCGGTCTATATTCTTTTTAAAGATTGTTATATGAAGTACATACGTCATAAATGCAATTAATTTGAAATTTCTGGAATTCGTGTGTTGTAATCATACTGTAACTCGAGCAACAGCTGCGTACTTAACCATCGCTGGCTGGACTACGATATAATTTATACTTACGTTCTCGTGCTTGAAGAAGCAGAGCATTTTTAGCTCTCGGAATACACGTTTCGATGACACCAACGACTGGAACACGTTTGGCAGTTTCTTCAGTGCGACTCGCCGTCCGTCACGAGGATCTGTGACAGCCCTGTGAATTAGAAACAAAGGAAACGGAAAAATATAATTAATTTTCAGTGCAGCTACATGTTTTTCTCATTATGCGAAGTTGCTGCAGCATTTGGTTCGCTGCAGAACGATTAAATGAGCATAAAGACAAATTGAAGTTTTATTTCATATTAAAAAGTTATCAATATTTCTGCGCTGGTGAGCGCTGGTCGTAAAGAGAAATCCAAGAATCTTATGCAATCGATAGAAGATATTCGTGCATAAGCTGAGAGAAACATAATTTTTGTTATCGAGATCATAGCCATTCAATTCAAAACGGCAATTCAAACGCCATTCAATTCCATGGAAATGTTGGCATTTGGCAGTGACTTACAACGTGATTAGCTGTATCTCTTCCCTCTTCCAACTCTCGATGTTGTCGTTGTCACATGTTGCAGTGTTGATGTCTTTTTAATTTCATCTATTTTAACACTAGTAGAATAACTCGATGCAAAAGCACGACCATTTTTTAAATATATTCACGACTGTGGCGATTTCAACAGATTTTTCTGTGACAGATTAAATGCCAAAATAAAACGCATATATAAATAAATACAACATTTTTTCTTCCGCCTTAATACTTCTCATAATATGAGAAAGCAATTACTGTATTTTTGACAGTCTGTTGAGTAACACGTGAGTTGCAACTTGCAGCAAACACCTGCCCACAGTATCGTATCATTTGCAATATCACATAAAGGAGCAATAAATCGTTTCCCCTTTTCGCTTTGTGTATGTGTGCAAGTCCCTTTTTTCGCATGACCGTTGCAGTTTGAACACAAAAAATACCAAACTGAACGACAATCCATTAAGATATTTTTCGGAGGGTAACGTAGTAAAAGTTCATTGTGCAAATGCGCGAATTTCAAACAAAAGTTCTGATTTGTTGTTTTTTTTTCGTAATATTTTCCAGAACAAATTGCGTTGGGGTAATAATTACGCTTCGTTCAAAAATATTGCTTGTAATACATATTAATAACATTTTTTTTCAAAATGAAATCTTTATATACAATTTAAATAAAATGGTGGATTATACAGCATATTTTTGGAACTTCATGAGTGGTTTAAACTAATTTTCATTTCTTTCCCTTCTTGTAACTAAATTGTTTTAATTTGGATGTTAAGCCGAAATTTATTCTTTTGTTCATTTCTAAAGTTCTTTTAAATCTCTCCGGTAGTAATCGATCCGAAACGACTATTACCACTGTGCAAAAATATCAATTTATTATGTAGAGGTTATTGCAACTGTCCTCATCATTGCGACACACCACAGAAGTTGCACGTAAAGTTTGATTCATTGCAATTGAAATTTACGGTTTAACTGTCCAGTTTCTACCCCAGCATTTTGGCGAGCATATGGAGTGGTAGCACTAAAAAGGGGGTGGGTAACAATATTGATCAAAATTATTTGCTAATTGGGAAAATCATTCGGAGAATTTTAATAGAAACGGAATTAGTTAGCTAGGTGGGTACAATATCAAATACTTTGTTTGCCCTTCCTTTGGTGTTTCATAGTAGAAAATAGTAGTGGTTCAATAAAATAAAAAAAACATTAGGCTGCATATTTCTTTCAAGAGGACTGATCTGTAAACTTTAGAAACAAATACTTAGAGTAATAAGAATGTTTTGAGTTTCAAAAATGTTGTAAGCCGAACAATTTTATGATTCCCTATATTGATTCTAACGAACCACTAGAACAAAGATTACAGGTGTACAGGCAGCAACATTTATTATCCAGCAGTCACAAATAAGAAAATGAAACCAGCAATTTTTGGCATTGCCATGAGTTCTAATTGGCCATCATTCACCGGTGAGTACGCTCTCTGCTCCTGCGCTCTGATACCCCATCCACCGATCCATTGACATAAGCCATGCAGCAGGCGATTTCACATAACTCAATTGGTACTTAACACCCAGTGGCATCAAAGAGCAGCTGGGCAATGAAATTAAACTCAAATTTGCCACCTCGGCGCGGGTTGTACTTTAGAATCGGCGGAAATTAGCCGTCAGAAATCGTTAATTGTGTTGGGATTTGGGAAGTGTTTGTGTTCGAATGGTTTCTTTAAATCGTTTCTGTTTCCAAAAAAAAGTATATTCTGTATATACGTAGCTATATCATATTTTGAGACAATCGTTTATCGTTAATACTAAAATTGAACATCCAAATTCAATAGATTGTTATAATACTAGACATCACTTCGACGTTGCAATCTGTGCAAAGGAAAGTTTTTCTGGCACATGCTTTGCACTGCCTTGCACCTTTTCCAATATGTATTATTTACTTTCACACAACGCTATGATCACACTGTTAATATCGACGTTAGTTGTGAAATCATTCAGATTCACAAAAAAAACTGATCGGATAAACGGCAGAAAAAGGGAAACGGCAAAAATAACTGCGATGACTTCAACGTCAGCAACCGCGCATCGTCGCCGGGCAGACGAAATTCCCAGACAGTATTTTTTATGGTGAGCGATTGACCTCCTGGTTTGGTTTGCATTTACCTGCTGATTGTTAATTTTTCGCTTGATAAACTAATAATGAATGAAAAAAGACATTGTATAAAGTATAACACAACAAGGGAAACACAGTTTCTTGTGGGTGTCACATTAGAAACAATTTATAAGATCTGATACTGTTGTATGTTATGCGACAGGACCAGTAGTATTCAGGAAGTCTGTTTCGTGAATCGTTCCGAAAATCGATTAATAAGGAAGCCAAATTTTGATTTGGAACAGACCCGGAACAGAGCTTTCTAGAACGGATAACGGATACAGTTACTGCAGCAGAAGTTCGAAAAAAAGAACAGCAATTCGTTGGGAAATTGCCATTGTTTGGCGATAAGGCTGTGCGAGATTTCGAATGATTTCGTATAATTTCGCAAAACTCGAAATTTCCCGAAATTTCGCGAAATTTCGGTTTCGCGAAATTGCCGAAAAATTTCGTTGAATTTCGCTAAATTCCGCCTAAAATTTCGCGAAATTAAAGTTCCAATTTCGACGATTACGAAATTTCGCGAAATTTCGGACCAAATTTCCGATGCACATTATTACATTATTTTGGTTTGTGCTCATTGCGACTATAAATTAAATTGAATATATCTCAACAGATATCTGGTATACTAAGTCAGTTATAGAAGAATAAACTCTCAGCCGGTAATTTTTGTTTTTAAAGACAAAACCGTAACATCATGCGGGAGGTATTTTTTATTCACGCAGAGCATAAAATTCATGTCATCACTGAAGTCAAATTCGAGGAATATGAAGCCGTCCAAATGCGCTACAAGGTATCTAGTAATTTGTTTGTAGGAATAAATTTTACGCATCTTTTACGTACATCAAAATGTGGTTATATTTGCAGCCCACAAGGTTAAAGAGGTCACTTTTTGTCTTTCGTTTAGGAGGGCATAGCAATTTCTGTCAAAACTAAAGCTCTGAAGCTCTATCTTACAGGCCAAATGTTCTATGCTACTCGACTTGTAAAAATTTTCAAGCGTTTTTTCGGATTTCTCTGTGTTAGAGGACTCCTCTTCGCACACCGTAGTGTATTTAAATGTGTTTTATCAGATAGTTCATTGCTATCACTAGGCTGACCAGATATCATGCCTTATAGTGTGCAGACAGAGTGATCGATGTGTTAAGCAGAAAAAGTTGTAATTGCTTGAGTTTTTAGTATTGTTTCAAAACACTCTGACTTCAAAGTCAGCATAAGTTTCAAAATTGCCAGGTACCTTATCAAAAATATTTTAAACGTGTTATCAAAAGAGTATACTTGATCAATGAATGAATAAAAAGTAAATGGTTCGCTATCGTTGAACACATAATTGAGAAATGTTACTCTTGTTTAGGGGACACACAATTTTACAATGTCAAAAACAAGTTCAGATTATGGCATAGAAGTGATTCTTACTTTGCACTTGACGAATATACAAGGTAGAAGAAAAGAAAGGTTAGAAAGAACGAGAAATAAGAGAACGAGGATGATTTCGAATAACTTGATTGAGTAAAGAGAAAACTATTTGTTTGTTGCATTACAACATTTCATTCTAACTGTTGATTGGTTGAAAGAAAAATAATTTTTGGTTTGTTTCAAAGGGGCCGTTCCCAAACACGTAGTCATATATAGGGAGACGGGGGGTGGCTTATCAAAAGACCACGAAAAATCCCCCCGCGTGCGGGTTAACGAATAGACCACGTAGTCTTTTTTCTGACTTATAATTTATTATTGCCACTAAGTCAAGTCGAAGCTTTCGCAATTTTTTAATTAATATATTTATTTGACACGACTAATTAATAAGTGTCACGGAAAGTTTGAGAGTTGTCAGCAATTAACTGTAATCAAATTTTTGAAACATATTTCAAATTTATCCGAACGAAGAAAATTTTTTTTTGTTTTAAACAGGCTTTGCCTTATATGGCATTTACTTCTTTAGAATAATAGTTCTATTTTGCAATGCGTCGGGATTTATGTTATTTTTCCTGAAAGTATATTTCAATACTCAACGACCGGTAAAAAAATCAACGTTTTGGTCTTAAAAACAATATATAAGACCTGGATGTTCGTGAACTGAAGGAAGAAAGAAAGATGTTTATATTTTGTTCGACATTCAAAAACTTTGTAATTTATTTCGAGGGAAATACGGCTTTTTCAGTCTTAGGGGTTTATCAAAACGCTACTAGGTTTTATGTCCGACGTTTCGGCCTTTGAACTTGGCCTTCCTAAGGGGATCTACAAGTTTATTAAAAACATTTTATAAAAATAGTACATTTTTTTTTCTTCAAAAACTCTGACATTGTTTTTTTTCAAAAAACTTACATATAGTTGTACCGTTTTTCGTACAAAGCTTTACGATAGGTTGTCATAGCTGTCTATAGGATCTCTTTCAAAGTACCTATATTGAAACGTTAGAGTTAGTTTGAGCTTTACTGCCGCTCATGGCAAATCCGTCCCAATTGCATTTTTATCAATTTTGAGTTTATTTATGGAATCAATTCCTTTTTATATCTACTTTCGATAAAACAAATATTTTTGAATACTTTGTTCTGAGGAACTATGAAAAAAATAGCAAGTTGGTTTGTCCCATAGAAAAAGTGATCGCTAGTCGGTCCCATTGAAAAAATCTTCGCAATTTAACCCCACAGCCAATAATGATTATGAAAAATGTGATATTTACCAAAACTAATGGTCTTCAGGTTTAGAATTGGATGTACAAGTGATATTCGATAGGAGGTTTGATTAAATTTTACGCGTTCTACATCGTGTGGCTCTAGCTGATAGTACAATGTTTTCTTCAAGACAAAGTTTCCACCAGTAGCTTCTTTCAGCTGTTGTTTGTTGACAGTGAACGCTTTAGGTGTGTCACTGTATTGTTAGTTGAAGCATTCTTGAGTAAATACTACTTTTCGTATTTTATCCGTATTTTATGTAACGACGTGCTTAAGAATTGTTCAATTATTGTCGTGAATTTCGTTTTGAAGAATTTGTCAGTTATATTAAATACTTCGGTACGCTACTTAGCTGTTTTTTAACGGAGCAAACATTTTCCTAAGCTATAAGTATTCTTTCATATTTGTTTCCACTGCTACGTGAAAGCTGTCCGCCATCACGAACGTGTGTCCGCTCTCAGGAAAATTTAGAACAAGTTCCTACACCTAAACTGACTTTGAATTTATCAGTATGTAAAAACAAAATCTAATTTTATTTTGAGCGGCGCAGTTGGTAGGTATATTGTGTTATGCTTCTCACAAAAAACTTGTTTAATAAAGCACGAAAGAAGGTCATTTATGAATTGACCAGCGATAGATTCATTCCAAACGCACGGTATAGCACCGCCATCGATTTGCAGTAGTTTGTTTTTCATCACCGGTCGTAGCCGGCTATGGGACTGACTTGCTATCATTCTGGCTACGTACCGTAAAAGTAATCGCATGTGAGTCCCAGCTTATGATTTTCAACAAATTTTAATCAAATTTCGGTGTTCATGCAAGTTTTATGATGCAAAAGTGTTAGATTGTCATTGCAGTACTAAATTCTGTTGATGGTATTGATTGAAAAAGCATTTGAGTGCAAAATTTCACCTAAAGCGTTACGATTTTCAATTGCTGTTTTCTCGTCAGCACCAAAACGCAAATGGGACGGACTTGCTATGAGCGGCAGTTTAGAGATTACCTACAAACTTTTACCACATCACAAAGCACGATGCGTTGGTGGATTCAATTTCTTTTTCTCGGGCTTTTTATCGCATCACTCCCCTACGTCCCAGGTTTAAGTAATGCTATCGTCAGGTGCCTAAAAGATGATTACCCGTTGATCACTATGGGGCCGTGTCGACTGGAGTGCCCCAAGGTAGTAACTTGGGGCCAATTCTTTTTCTGCTGTTTATTAATGACCTGGCCAAGTTAGAGCTGCATGGAAAGTTACGTCTCTTTGCTGACGACACGTCAGTCTTCTATCAAGAAACAGAATGCACTGCTATCCAGCTTCAAACTAATTTGATGTCAATGAATCTATCGAAAACCAAGTATATGCTCATTCACTCGTTCCGCAGAGAACTCCCGGCTCGCGAGCCAATTGAAATCGCCAATCGTGTCATCGAAGAAGTATTTGAATACCCATTTCTCGGCCTAACGCTAGACAATAGAATGAACTGGAAGGCCCATCTTGAGTCTCTCAAGCGAAAGCTAACATCACTCTGTGGTATATTAAGGAAGGTTTCATCATTTTTGCCTTTGGCGACTATGAAAACACTATACTTCTCACTAATCCATTCTCGGCTCCAGTACCTAGTTGCAACGTGGGGACTGGCTTGCAAATCTTCTTTGAGAGAGCTACAGGTGATACAAAACAGAAGCTTGAAAGCCGTGTTCCGGAAACCTCATCTGTATCCCACTCATCTACTATACGAAGATCCCAGGGACTCAACCCTACCAATCCGTGTACCCCAGGAGTATCAAATGTTGATCCACTTGCGAAATAACATCACTTCAACCGTCCTTGTCACAAGAAGAATGCACGAAAACCGCTCAAGCAGACAAACTGGTCACCTGTATTTGCCACGATTCAACACGGAATACGGTCGCAAAAAAATGTCGTACATTGGTAGCAAACTGTTTAACGACCTCCCCCCATCATGTAAAAATGCCCCCACAACATATATCTTCAAGCGTCGTTTGCGAGCTATCATGAAAACGAAAATACCACAGTATCTAGCCCAATTCTGGATTACACCCGAATACCACAAAACACTACTCACCAATGCCTCTGCCGTACGCCGTAACCAGAGCAACGCCATCAACGCGCGAACCACCAGCACCACCCCACAATTGTCGACAAGTATCATCACCAGCTTCAACTTATAGTTAACAACATCGTATCACACTTCCTTAAAAGAGCAGATGCTCACTGGAAGTGCAAACTTGTTCTAGCGATTCAAGTGTAAAAAATATATCGGAAATAAATTAAATTAAAATTAAATTAAAAGGTTTCACTTATTATCAACTAAATATTTTTCTAGATGATTTCTAGATGAGTATACAATTTACCATAACTATAAGCGGAAAATTTATCGTAGATGATCAATTTGCTTAAACAAATTTTATTTATTTTGATACTCAACAACAAATTAAAAATCATTTTGAATATACTCAACAGAAAAGCGTATTTTAAATTACTTTCAGGTAAGGAAATTATTATATTTGTTAAAGACAATGAAATATTATCAATAATTAAACAACCATTATCTGTTTGTTATTTTGGTTTTGAGAAAATGATATTACTGAAAATTCTGTTTACAATTTGCGCAATATCTAATAATCAGTTTTCTTGAACCTTCATTTTTTTCATAAATTTTTCATACTTTATTGTACATATATTTGCAGAATAAGATCACAAAACAAAAGACCACGAAAGACCACGGAGGAGAAGGGGGGTATGAAAGGGATCAAAATTTGACCACGTAGTTTAGGAATGGTCCCGAATGCATTTTATTATTTTGGGTGTCGCAGAAACTCACAGGGCATATTTTTTTAGGACAAAATTATTTTCTACAACCTTACCAGAGACACTAGTTATGCCAGTCAAACAAACCGATTTAGCTGAAAAAATAATTTTAATCTCCAATTGGACACTCTGTGGGTAATTAAAATATTTTTATAATCGAAACAGTTGGTTTGATTGGCATAGTGCCTTTGGCAAAGTTTTAGATAATAATATTGTCCTTCCAAAAATAAACATGTTGTAAATTTTTCTTAAATTTAATTTTTCTTTGATTTCTTCATCGCTTCGGTATTTTTTTTTGTAATTTTTACACAAAAAAAGATTTTTGAAAAATAAGCTTTTTTATGTTAATTTTAATGTTTCTTTTACATTAAAAAAATCAATTTTTTTGAGTTTTTTTTATCGGAAAGATAAAATTACTGTCTAAAACTTTTCCAGAGACGTCACACTGATCAAAAAACTTTTGGCTCTGAAAATATTTATAATCACAATAACCCTCCCAAAATAGCATTTTAACTAGCTTCTCAGCCTATAGAAACGTTTATGCAAAATTTAGGCCAAATCTAAAATGACAAAAAATATTGAAACTGAGACATTTTTTGTGGAACTGCTCAGTTAAAAAGTAATTTTAAGTTATATTAAAAAATGTGCAAAAATATTGAAAACTTCAAAGTTTACAGAATAGTTAACTTAAATTTTATTTTCCTCGATTTGATAAAAATGTCACTTAGTCTAGTCTGACTAAACGGTGTTAAAAAAAATTCAATAACACTGGTCGACAAAAGCGAAAAAAAAGTTGCCCTCCAAAGGTTTTACAGCTTTTCAACCATTCCTGTGAATTTTGCTGCTTTTAGAGAATGCAGAAATGCATCAGAAGGCCGCCGAGGAATTGCTTATCGGATTCGTCGCTTTTACGTTTGCATAGGGAACAACTCTTTGGAAAAGTTATTCTTTGCTAGGGACACCAAAACTCACAGGAATGGTTGAAAACCTACCTACCATCTCTCATTTTTTCCAGTTCGAGCTCTAGGACAAAACTTGGATTTTGAATGATGAAAGTGCTATGAAAGAAGGATTACTATTTTAAACATAGTTGCATTCAAACCAAAAGAATCAGTTCAGAAGTTCATTAAATTATTATTTACAAAGACATTTCGAGTTTGACCTTTATATCATTTATTTTATTTTTCAAAATTTCGCGAAATTTCGCGAAATTTAGAGACCAATTTCGTTTCGTCTCGAGAACTCGAAATCCACCTTGATTTCGTTTCGACTAATTTGGCGAAATCGAAATTAAGGGTTAATTTCGTTTCGTTTCGTTTCGACACCAGAAAAGCCAGTTTCGCACACCCCTATTTGGCGAACAGTTTTTTAGTGTTTCGGCACGGAAAAAACAGCAAACTACTTCTGATTATTTATAACCTTTTTTTTCGATTTTTTCCTAAATCCTCCCTAATAACGAACTCACTTCAATTGACGTTTCAACATTAAGAATTGCACTTGTTACTGCCATAGAACACCGATTTTACTAGTTAAAACAAATATCTGAGAGTAATCAAGACTTATGTTCACCTTAGGATCGATATATTTTGATACCGTCGGTTCTCATACCGTAAAGAACATACTGAGCTAGTGAGGTTGAACTAATCGACGTTGTAATTTTAGGCATAAAACACGAAATAAGACACAAAAAAGTTAAATACCTATATCAGAATACTACAAATCCAAACTATGTAGCAAATAAGTTCATGTAATCTCACTTTCTAGAAAATGTTAAGCGGTAGGAACCGCTGTCCAAGAATGACGTTAGTTTCATAATACCGTCTGCCGGGGTGAGATTAAGCCAAAACGGGAAATGTTTATATGTTAAATTACTTGAGATTTCTAGAACCTAATGCCTCAAACTCAATACTGTATGAAACTTGACCTATTTATTCACAACTTGAGATAGAATATAGATAATATTAGTGAACTGTTTCACTTAAATGATGTTTCAAAGTACAGGCTGAAAAA
Source organism: Wyeomyia smithii (assembly GCF_029784165.1). Taxonomy (NCBI): domain Eukaryota; kingdom Metazoa; phylum Arthropoda; class Insecta; order Diptera; family Culicidae; genus Wyeomyia; species Wyeomyia smithii. Next base: position 77,722,157 of record NC_073695.1, read on the forward strand.
CACGCGCAAATGACGTTACCAAAAAATGTCCCATGCAAACCAACCCAATCAAGAAATTACATCAACTTAATGCTCAGATGGTACGTTAGGATGTCGTCTCCAATGTGCTGAGGAAATATTATGCATTAAACATGTGATGGCTCAGAAAATAATGTACATAATATACACTTTTCGAGCCCTTTTGGGGTGAGATTGTGCCAAGCTATAATGAACGGTACAGTGTGCGGAATTCACATTCACGACAAAATTATTTCAGTATACACCAATCACTTGCATTGCACAGTGTTTTATTTTGCTGATTTCGTGCGAAAAATTAATAGCGTCTTCAAATTTGATTTTAGTGATACACTTTATTCGAAAAAGTCTCTATGTTTTTTTATTGTGCTTCTTTTAGAATGTACGATTCAGTGATTAATTCACCTAGAAGTGATATGGAAAATTTATTTTTTCAGGACAGCGAGATAGACAGCTAGAGTCTTCGTGAAAGTTGTGGCAAATAGTTTAACTAGCAAATTTGTCGGAGGTGTCGGAGTTCTATCTCTTATGTTAAAAAAGATATAAAAAGTTTTATATGCAAAGTTCACTCAAATCATAATTTTGAATATAACTTTTTCCTGGATTTTCTACATATTTTATACCTTCTACAAAATTATTGGCCAAACAGAAATACACATTTTTGCTGAACATTTGATCTAGCTATGGTTCAAAATAATGGTACATAGGATATGTTATCTAGCTATGGTATTATTTAAAATAATGACTAAATGCTTAAGAATAGTAAGCTAACAACTGTTAGATGGAAATTTACAATGACTGATATTACTTATGGAATGTAACAAAATTTTGTACACCTATTCTATATAAACTGATGACTTTAAAGCAAGGAAGGAGGGTTGTGTGTACGTTCCCAGCGGTTTTGAGATCTCCAATGGAATATACAGTGATCAATGACACATAATAATTGAAACGAAAAGTCTTCTAAGGCTATATGTCCTAACGTTTTCCCTTTCTAAGCTACCTGTAGACGCCACTATGTGTTTAGAGACTGTCCATGAGCCACGTTCTCATAACTGGTTACTCCAGATATTGATTTGATCCAGTCATACATTTTTCTATAATTCATATGAAACGTAGTTTCTGGTCAACCCCCTACAGCCCCTTAATAGTCCACGTTGTTTATGGTCGTCCTTATACTTACTGTTTTATCATGTTATTCATGTGAATTATTCGTAGATACACTACTGTTCATTCAACAGGTATTAAATTCAAATTTTTGTTTTTGGCACAATCTCACCCCATAGAAGGGGTGAGATTAGGCCAATGTTCATTTTATTTTAGCAAAATTATAGTTTATTGTAACTTGACCATATTTGCGGCAGTCGTTAACTAAACATTTAAGTGTGCATTGACGTGATTTGGATCAAACTCGTTGCCTAAATGTGTGCATTACAAGCTAAGGAACAAAAACGTGTCCTTTTTTGGCACAATCTCACCCCGGCAGACGGTAATTGGCACTGTAGACCGATGGGAATCTTTCTGGAAAACGGTACCAACAAGGTGTTAAAATGTTGGGCCTATCATCTTTCCCGTCGTCACTTGTGGCGGTTAGCAGGGCCTGTCTCCTGGAAGCTATGAGATGAAACACCAACGCCGCTACATTGAAATCTGTGTGGCTATATTCACCTGAAAGGTTTCGTGCCAGCAGAGTTACTGTTTGGGTAACCTACAAAGCTCACGATCTTGTCGTTCACGCTTTTGCCGATGGTGTTCTATCAGTTCTGAACAAGTGAGCACACATCAACCTCATCGTCAGAGTCGAGGCTGCTACTTATGCGAGAAGAAAGCTGATGCGAGGATTTTTGCTATTCGCTGTTCGGCACACATAGAAACCATGCAAATTTGAAGGAAGTAGCTAGGTATGCATTAAATACCGTAAATTTTGATTGATGTTGAACTATTCAATTAGCATGCCTCGAGGCTTAGTGCTCCGGCTGCGCATTTGCATATCATTAGTCAGGTGAACGCGTACTGATGAATGATTTTTTTTTTTCTTCACATAACATTTATTTGACACGGCACAAATACAATTTAATGTTTAACGGCGCCAATTATATCTGATGACTTAAAAACTAAAGCAAATTTTTTATCCTCGCTGCCGACTACGAGCTGAAATTAAGTCTAACTTAAAACTAGCATGGGATTTCCAATCAGTGTTTTGTTGTTCAATGGTCGTCTGATAATCGTCGAATGGCATGTATGGATTCGTTCTGCTGAGCCACGATGTCGTGAGTTGGGACAGAGGCTCGTAGTCCTTGGGTCCTGGTTCTGTTGTGCGGGGTCTGGTTGCTGGTTTTGTGCTTAAGGTTCAAACGTGTTCTTGTCGTTTTGTTGGGTGTAGACGGAGGGGAACGGGACTAGACTGGGGCGTGGATGGATTTCAGGAAAACGTATATAAGGGACATGTAGGATAGGTCACGGCTCGCCAAGACATCACGAACAGGAACAGCCGGCTGTCTACCCTCGGCCTGCAGGGAAGCTATTAATTTAGACCTGGCGTCACGGTGTACAGGGCATGACCAAACCACATGCTCTATGTCGTGATAACCTTCACCACAGGCACAGATACCACTTTCCCCGAGCCCAACACGACGGAGGAGCGCGTCAAATCTATAGTGATTGGACATAAGCCGGGACATCACGCAAATGAAATCCCGACCTACATCCAACCCCTTGAACCACGGGTTCGTCGATACTTTGGGGATTATGGAATGTAACCACCTTCCCAATTCCCCTCTGGTCCAAGCATTTTGCCAACTGATGATCGTATTCTGACGTACAAGTGCGAAAAATTCATTAAAGGCAATTGGTCTTTCATAAATATCACCGTTTGTTGCGCCCACCTTAGCCAAAGAGTCCGCTTTCTCATTACCCGGTATCGAGCAGTGAGAAGGGACCCACGCTAAGGTAATCTGAGTAGATTTTTCGGATAAAGCACTCAGATGTTCCCGTATTTTCCCCAGGAAATACGGAGAGTGCTTAACATCTTTCATCGATCGGAGAGCCTCAATGGAACTGAGACTGTCCGTAAAGATGAAATAATGGTCCGTGGGCATTTTTTCGATAATCCCTAGGGTGTACTGAATTGCAGCTAATTCTGCGACGTAAACAGAAGCAGGATTATCGAGCTTATGGGAGACGGTTAAATTGTTATTGAAGATACCGAAGCCAGTGGACCCATCAAGAAGTGATCCGTCAGTGTAGTACATATTGTCGCAGTTGATGTTTCGATATTTATTGGAAAAAATTTTAGGGATCTGCTGCACGCGTAAATGATCCGGGATTCCACGAGTTTCTTCTATCATGGATGTATCGAAAAACACAGTAGAATCAGAAGTATTTGATAAGTCGACACGATTTGGAATATTCGAAGAAGGGTTAATATTTTGGGACATGTGATTGAAATACAATGTCATAAAACGGGTTTGAGAATTAAGTTCGATTAACCTTTCAAAATTTTCAATCACGGGACGGTTCAAGACCTCACATTTGATTAGAATACGAGAAGACAGGCTCCAGAAGCGGTTTTTCAATGGTAGTACTCCAGCTAAAACCTCCAAACTCATCGTATGGGTCGACTGCATGCAACCTAAGGCGATACGCAAACAACGATATTGTATTCGCTCCAGTTTGATCAAATGTGTGTTTGCTGCGGAGCGGAAGCAGAAACACCCGTATTCAATAACAGACAATATCGTTGTTTGGTAAAGCCTTATAAGGTCTCCTGGATGGGCTCCCCACCATTGTCCGGTTATTGTACGAAGAAAATTCACTCTTTGTTGACATTTTTTCATCAGATACCTCACGTGACAACCCCAGGTGCCTTTAGAGTCGAACCAGACACCAAGATATTTGTGTACCAAAACCTGAGAAATTGTTTTACCCATTAATTGTGTTAGAAGCTGAGCAGGTTCATGCTTCCTAGAAAAAACTACTATCTCAGTCTTCTCCGGAGAGAATTCGATACCTAGCTGTAAAGCCCAAGCAGACAAATTGTCCAAGGTATCTTGCAATGGTCCTTGCAAATCGGCAGCTTTGGCTCCTGTAACAGAGATTACACTGTCGTCTGCAAGTTGTCTTATCGTGCATGAATTTGCCAGACATTCGTCGATGTCATTTACATAAAAGTTGTAAAGAAGGGGGCTTAAACATGAGCCCTGGGGAAGACCCATGTAGCTTATGCGAAAAGTTGCCAAATCGCCATGCGTAAAATGCATGTGCTTTTCGGACAACAAGTTGTGCAAAAAATTGTTCAAAATTGGAGAAAATCCTTGTCGGTGAAGTTTACCCGAAAGAATGTCAATAGAAACGGAATCAAAAGCCCCCTTAATGTCCAAGAACGCAGACGCCATTTGTTCTTTACGAGCATACGCCAGCTGAATATCTGTTGAAAGCAACGCAAGACAATCATTCGTCCCTTTGGCACGGCGGAAGCCAAATTGAGTTTCTGATAGTAGACCATTTGATTCGACCCAGTGGTCTAAACGACGGAGTATCATTTTTTCCATCAATTTCCGGATACAGGATAGCATTGCAATCGGCCTATAAGAGTTGTGATTAGAAGCTGGTTTCCCTGGTTTTTGGATGGCGATCACCTTCACTTGCCTCCAATCCTGCGGTACAATGTTTTGCTCCAGGAACTTATTGAACAAGTTCAACAAGCGCCTCTTGGCATTGCCGGGTAGATTCTTCAACAAGTTGAATTTGATTCTATCTAATCCAGGCGCGTTATTGTTACAGGACAGGAGGGCAACTGAAAGTTCTGCCATCGTAAAAGGTGATTCTATCGCGTCGTGGCCCGGAGACGCATCGCGAACAATATTTTGCTCAGGAACAGAGTCCGGACATACTTTCCTGGCAAAATCAAATATCCACCTACTTGAAGACTCCTCGCTTTCGTTGACCGTTACGCGATTCCGCATTCTTCGGGCTGTGTTCCAAAGAGTGCTCATCGATGTCTCCCTCGACGTCTCGTTCACGAACCGACGCCAATATCCACGTTTCTTTGCTTTAGCCAAGCTTTTAAGCTTGGTATCAAGCTCCGAATACCGTAAATAGTCGGCAGGTATACCTCCCGTCTGGTAGGCCTTAAACGCGTCGGATCTTTGCGTGTAGACATCGGAGCACTCTTGGTCCCACCACGGAGTGGGAGGCCGTTCTTTGATCGTTACGCCGGGATATTTCTTCGTTTGGGCTTGCAACGCGGCGTCGAGAATCAAGCCCGCGAGGAGGTTGTATTCTTCAAGTGGTGAATGATGTTGAATCGACTCGACCGCTTTTGAAATCATTTCCTCGTATAACTTCCAATCGACATTTCGTGTGAGGTCATACGGAATGTCAATTGGTCGCATGCGAGTTGACCCGTTAGTAATTGAAATAAGAATAGGCAGATGGTCGCTACCGTGAGGATCGAGGATTACCTTCCATGTGCAATCCAACCGTAGCGACGTCGAACATAAGGATAGATCCAAAGCGCTTGGGCGCGCTGGAGGTTTCGGGATACGTGTCATTTCACCGTTGTTTAAAATAGTCATGTCGAAGTCATCGCAAAGGTTATAGATTAAAGAGGAGCGGTTATCATTGTATGGGGAACCCCAAGCCACGCCATGAGAGTTGAAGTCTCCCAAAATCAAACGTGGCGAGGGAAGAAGTTCTATTAAATCAAAGAGCAGCCGTTGCCCAACCTGTGCTCTGGGGGGAATATATATTGAGGCAATACAAAGCTCTTTACCTTGTATTGTCATTTGACATGCGACAACTTCGATGCCTGGAATCGAGGGGAGGTTAATACGATAGAAAGAATAGCACTTTTTAATCCCTAAAAGTACTCCTCCATATGGGGTGTCTCGATCAAGGCGAATAATATTAAAATCATGGAAGTTGAGATCAATATTTGAAGTAAGCCAAGTTTCACAAAGGGAAAATGCATCGCATTTGTTTTTATTTATCAAAACTTTAAACGAATCAATTTTTGGTAAAATACTTCTACAATTCCACTGTAAGACAGAGATAGAATCCTTCATATACGCAGTTGAATTAGGCATCGAAGGATACAATCGCTGCAAGGAGAGGCCATTGGGCAGTCAACTGCTTCAAAAATGATCTAACTGTTGGGAGGAATGCTGTAAGAAAAATTTTAATTGGATCGGGTACATTGAAAGTTTCAAAAATCCAGTCCACAATGTCAGAAAATTTCACTAATCCAGAGTTTGTTTCATCAACTGGGAGTGTAGAAGGAGCAACTGGGGTTTTAGATGTTCCTGGCAGTGCTGGGAACTCCTTCTGGGACTTTAAATTTGCCAGCCCAGGAGGAGTTTGCTTCGGTTTTTCCGCAGCACTGTTTGGTTTGTTTGTAACCTTCATTTCACTTTGAGAAATCTTAGGACCTTTTCTGGGAAGTTTAGGAGAGGAAACACTTTTCCTCTTTCTAGACTCCCCAGGATTGGCGTAAGATGCTCCCGCTGGTGAATCGTCAGAATCGGTTTCCTCAGAGGGCAACAGATCGAAGGGGTTCGAAGTAACGGGAGAAGTGGTAACGGTCTTCTTCAGCATGTCAGCGTAGGAACGCTTTGAACGCTCTTTGAGAGACCGTTTTATTTTATCCCTGCGCTGCATGTACACCGCACATGTCGAGAGCTCATGCAGATTTTCTCCGCAGTGAATACACTTTTCAGCGTTAACACTGCAAGAATCTTCCGCATGAGACTCCCCACACTTGCCACAACGTGCCTTATTGCAGCAGTAGGCGGCTGTATGGCCTAACTGCTTGCAATTCAGGCAGTTCATGACGAGGGGCACGTAGAGCCTCACAGGGAGACGAACCCGGTGGATCGAGACGTGGCTTGGTAGTGCAGACCCGGCGAACGTAACTCGAAACGAGTCTGACGGAGTGTATACTGTTTTGCCACCGATGATCGATGCTGACCGCAATTGCTTGCAGTCGAGCACCTTTACTTCGGGACACGTTTTGTTCTTAAAGCACCCTTTGGCACTTTGCAGTATACACTCGACGGACAGACTCGAATCGGTTATGACACCGTCGATCTCCACGTCTCGTGCGGGTATGTAAACGCGATACTCGCGTGTGAAGAGCTCAGAGCAAGCTATATCGTTGGCCTCTTTCAGGTTACCGACCACGACACGGAGCTTGTTAGGCCGGACCTTGGAAATTTCGGTCACGCCCTTGTACTCCTTCGTCAGGTCTTAAGAAATCTGCAAGAGGTTCAACTTTTTCGATTTCGGTCCTGCCTTTGGCCGAAAATAAACAGTATAGCTGCCCTGGGCTCCGTCTGGGTAAAGCCTGGGGCGAGGGGGGACTGAAGAATGAACAGGGGAGGGGGTAACAGAAGGGTCAGGGTCAGAGGGGTTCGGGGATGGTGGCGCGGGAGGCGAGGGATCTACATCCATCTTAAGTCTAGCGCACTAGCGCTGACAAGAACACGTACCTTTTTATTTCTCCCTTCCAGTAAGGTTGGTTGTCCGATCGTTCGAAGTAGCAGCCGTTACAGCCAGCAGCACCAATACAGCAGCACCAAACAGCCACCAGCAGCGAGCCAGGTGTGAGATCACTCCACACAGCGATACGACTCGCTGACACTGATGGCTTCTTCTTTTTCCTCGTTTGTGTCTCGTCCACTGCTGTAGCACAATCCAGCCAGCAGCCAAATCGGCTTACGCACCAGCTGGCAGTCACGATGCGAAACAGTTGCACAAAGGAACGACCTTGAACCCGGATTTATTTCACTCGACCAGGCAAACAATGCCAACACTTGTTCACACGTCTTTTGTTTTATACTCTATCGGACCGATCACCAAACACGTCCAGTACTGATGCGTGTTCGGCACAGAATGATGATGAATGATTGTAGATGAACAATTTTTGCTAGTGTAAAAAACGGTGTTTTCTTGCCAACCTGGTAAATTAGAAGCTTGTTTGCCTAGTCTGTAGTTAAAAACGGTTTTTATAGGAAACCGCTTACCTTACTATCCTTAGAATTCAGGTGACCGAAAGATATAAACTACTGTTTACTATTCATAATTCCGTTATCAACCGGGTTGAGACCGATGAAAATTGATGATATTTCTGTCATCTACCGCGTCGACAGTTAGTTCTCCCACGGTACATCATCTCATCGTGAATAAACTGTTACGGTTTCCGGTCGGCGTGTCCATCGTGAGGTGTATTAAATGAAAAACTTAACTCAATTTTATTCTCTGCCGCTAGATAGAATGCTAATTGCCTTGGTGCAATCTACTGACTCTACAAACCTGTGCGAAGATGTGCAGTTTTATGTAGGAATGCGCGCCGACGAAACATCGTCATGCTGCTAATTTTATTTACTGCTTCTCCAAAGCTCCACAATTGGCACCTCACACGGAGTGCTGTGGCGGAACCGGTAAATGGATTACATTTTATACGAGAGTTCTGCCCAAACCATACTTCGAGTTGAATGTTAACTACACGAGAGAGGTCCTACGTTAGTCTCTCTGCGGTGGCTTTTGGTTCGAATGCGACATGAACTTTTATTTGGGTCGGCCGTTACCTAGCAGGATGTTAAAACGAGTAAAAAAAAGTTTTTCAGGTCAAGTAGAAGTATCCTATCCCCCATGCCGGAAATAGAACGTACGCCGTTCTCGCATTCTAGCAGTCGTTCGGTTTATATGAATCGCATGTTTTTTGCACTGTTCACTAGTAGAATCTTATTGACAACGAAGTGATAACAGCCAGCAACCGGGAACTACCAACCGACGTAATATTCACAGCATACAAGTTTTATTCGAAACGTTGGAATAAAAACTATAGTCACTGTACTTTACTAGTCTGGCGAAGGGGATTTCGGGAACCAGTTTGAGCTGCCAACAAGACGAGAACCAGCCGATTGTATGCCGAATTTTGTTGTTGAAGTATTGTGATCGATAATAATACGGAACGGAATAATCGGCATGGACTTTCGGAAAAAGACAAACGAGTATTAAAACTTGGAATGTAAGGACTCTACTCGAACCGACACGCGCAGGTAATCTGGCTAGAGAGCTGTGGAAGGTGAATGTGAAGGTCGCAGCTATCCAGGAGGCCAAAAACGGGAGAACGTGAATTCTGGGCAGTAGACCGTATTGCGGACACTTTACACAGCCTAATCAATGTGTACGCACCGACTAAAAATAATTTTGATGGCGAGAAGGATGAGATCTATGATCTTCTTGAGGAGACTTACAGCAGAGATGCAAATGCGCAGGTCGGACAAAAAGACTTTTTTGGCTCCGTAATTGGTAGAGAAAGCTTCCACTCTATATACTACGAACGATAATAACCTGAGGCTTATCAATTTCGCTGCAGCCAGAGGCATGGCTACCTGTAGCACTTATTTTACACGCCGGAATATTCGCAAGCACTGAATGCACCCAAATGAGGAGGCCTGCTCTCAGATCGACCATGTACTGATCGTAGGTCAGCACTTTTCGGACATTACAGACGTAAGGTCGTTCGTCGTTTATATCACAATAGATCAAATGTCTCTGGTCGCAGTAATGATTCCACACAGAGAAAAAAAAGGTCCTTCAAAGCACCAAGCTTTGACTCGGATCACTGACACAAACACGGTTGAACATCCAGTGGGTATCAACTAAAGGAGTGACTGCAGAGTACTCGCAAAAAGTCGATGAGACATATCCACAGTACGAGCAGCCCTACAGCTCGAGAAGTGTTGGGTACAGCTGCGACAACCACGTCCAATGAGTGGTTTGACGCTGAGTGTCAGCGAGCGACGGATGAGTAGAGCATAGGGAGATATCGAGTAGCTAGAGCCGCTGAAAAGAGACTCCATCGCCGGAAGAAACGTCAGCATTGGGAACCTCTGCCTCTGCCATGTAGAACGACAGGGAGGGGAACCTCATTGCCGATACATCAGAGGCGGCCAGGCGCTGGAAACAACATTTTCGTGTGCTGTCAAAAGATGAAAAAGACAGAGACGTCGATAGGAGCTCAATCCAGCGAGAATGATGGCCAATCTGTGGATCCACCAACCATAGACGAGGTGAAGAAAGCAGAAGAACTGCAAGGTAGCAAGGAGAGCGGCATTTCCGCCGAGTTTTTCAAAGTCGGGAACGAACAGCTGTATCATGCCATTCATCGGATCATGCTGAAAGTGTGAGTTGATGAAGGAATGCCCTCGGACTGGTTGGAGGCTCATACGCTTTATCTACAAGGCCACCACCTGAACTATAGTAACTATCAAGGCATAACACCTCTCAATACCATGTACAAAATTCTCTCCCGCATCATGTTCCATCGACTGAGCACATCATGGCTGGTAGAAAGCGTGCTTGTCGGCTGTTGATGCTGCGGTGGTGATAGATGATGAATTTATTTACCTGGGTACATTGGGGACATGCGACAATGAGGTTAGTCGTAAAATAAAGAGACGAATAGCGGCCACAAACAAGGCCTTTTAAGGATTGCGTAACTAGCACTCTAGAAAACACTGATTCTCCCAGTGGACAGTGAAAGAGGTTGACGAGCTCTTGGTGATTTTGAGCGTAAAATACTGCGAACAATTTTTGGCGGCAAACTAGAAAATGGTGTTTGGTTCAGACACATGACTCATGCAGAGGCGTCTCGTCCACCTGTTCAACCTGTTCATAGGACAGGTAGACAATTTCAGAACAATTACTTGAATTATTTCTCATTTGTAGCATGGATCTGACATCATTAAGTTTTCTTGTAACCTTAATGTTATTTCGAACATTCGAACATTTTTTTGATTTTCGATTTATTTCCACCAATTTCAATTTCTATTTATTTCTCCACCGTGAAGAATATAACCTGGCTAAACTCACTCTACACTACTCAACCCACCCGCAACACAGCTCACCCGTAATACAACACAACACTACGAGATAAGTAGTAATGAATACCGTTTGTTCAAATCATTTATCTGAACTAGCATTCATTCAAACACTCCTCTGCATTTTCAAGTACTATAGCGTACGCAGCCAGTTATGTACATAAAGCGTGCACCACTACTAATGCGCAGCCTTGCGTAAAAATGACATTTGCGGTTCAAAAATTATGTTGACCCCCACGCCCACCATTCTTTGATGTTCGTTCATTGAAATTTGAGAGAGGCCGCGAGTGTACACAGCTTTCAACGCTCAAGCGAGCGTCAGGTCGATGCAAAGCCGAGAGTGCAGCGAAGGGTTTTCATGTATTTCCTCATTGATGACATTATTCTTCACGTGAGAAAAAAAGTGTCGCGCAGCGCTGAGTGCGATACAAATGAAAAATCGAACAAATTCATTCATGGTTATTGTAGATGTAGTGGTGTTTTTTCGTTGATGTGTGGTTTCGATTCAAGCCATTTTTCTCGATGTTGTTGATTCAATAACTTGAACCATAGTATGGTAACTAGAATGGTATAGTACATGTTTGACTGCTCACGTTACGGTTGCTTTTGATTTGTTTGTGACGGCTAAGACTACCATTGCTCCATCTTTCAAATTTCTGTTGCTTTCTTGTGTGAAATTTCAATCTCGTTTAAGGAACGATACGTGGTGAGTAAAGCTTAATTACTTCATCATATCTCGCGTAATTTTTCAAAGGTACCTAAGTAACGATGACAGATTCTCTCCTCTCTCACTTTGTTTCGTTAATTACGTCGTCATTATATATATTTTCTAAGCTTTCTTCCCCTTAATCGAGAGATAGTAATACTGTCTTGCTTACTATGCATTGAGTGTTATGAAATATGGAAAAAATAACATAATTATTGATTTGAAGAGAAAGTAAACAAAGAGAGTCTCTCAATGTTAGATAGGTCGCTTTGAAAAATTACGCGAGATATATTTCAATTAATCATCACAAACTACCATATACCTACTGGAGATTGTTTGCGTGGATTTCCAGATGGACAACGTTATGGATCATTGCATTATTGAGCAAATGCTAAAGCGCCCGTTTGCCGCCAGAACCATGGAAGAAAAAATTAAAGTTATTGGACATCCGGTTCCTCGTCCATCTATGGAACAATTAAAATCCACGTATAAGTTGAAGGGGAAAATTATGTCCCGCAACTTTAATGTGTCATCGTATGACCAGCAATGGCTGTGTGGATCGGCGAAATGAAATAAACTTTTATGCTGGCCATGTTTGCTTTTCCGTAGCGCCAATGAAAAAAATGTTTGGAGCAAGGAAGAATATAGTGATCTGAATCACCTTTCTGCGTCAATTAAAACGCATTCGAGCTCTAAAGATCACATAAACAATTCACTTGCCTTATCGATGTTCGGGCAAATGAGGATAGACGAAGCACTTGACCATAGCCGGCAGATCGCCCGCAATAAGCATTAAGCATAACGAAGAAGTAACGAAAAACCGGAAGGGTATGCGAACTTTAATTGAGATCACCTGTTTCCTTGGCACTCACGGTCTCGCCTTTCGCGGACATTATGAATGTTCCGATTCCACGAACAGAGGAAATTATAAAGACCTCTGCACGTTGATCGCCGCCAGGGATCCAGCATTCCAGGACTTTATAAATAATAAAGTTTTCAGCGGAACGTCGGGAGGAATTCAGAACGAGCTTATAGAATGCATTGAAAGCTACATGCTTCAAACAATTAAAAAAGAAATTCTTGATGCTAAGTTCGTGTCCATTATGATGGATGAATCAACAGATTCGGCTCGGTTATCGCAACTATCTTGTACTCTGCGCTACTTACGGCCCGATGGTAAGAAATATTCATAAAATATATTTTGCAAATATGTTAACAAATAGTTGTTTTTTTTTTTTTTTTTAATTCAACGAGGCTCAAACATTTCTTTGTTCATTAAAATTTTAGGAACACCAGTTGAAAGGCTCGTTAGATTGGCAGACGTTAGCAGTGACAAAACCGCCGCTGCGTTGGCCGGACACGTTGATGAAATAGCAGCGTATTTTGGTCTTGATGGTGACAAAGTTGTAGCTCAGAGCTATGATGGAGCTGCTGTAACAACAGCAAATCTGGACAAATCTGGAGTGCAAACATTGGTGAAGCAACGGTTTCCAAAAGCTGGATATATCCACTGCCGCGCACATGTGCTTAATTTGGTGCTACTTCACTCGTGCACAAATAACAAGAAATCAGCAAGGTTTTTCAACACGATCTCATCACTCGCGGCATTTTTCTCGCAGTCACCTAAACGCAGCGAGACATTAAAGCAATTTATGGAGACCCACATACCAAATGTTTGCAAGACCAAATGGTCGTATAATTCGCGTATGATCAAAATAATTGATTCGAATTATGCAGCGATTAATGAATGTTTAGGTGAGATTTGTCTTGGCGACAGTGTCTTTGATGCTGAAACTTGTACTACAGCCAGAGGTCTTCACGCATTCATGCTTGAATTCAATACCGTATTCTTGCTCAAACTTTTTGCTAATATTTTTGCACATACAGATGTTCTGTATCAAATTTTGCAAACAAAAGAATTGGACGTAGTAGAATGTTCACGTAACGTCAAGGCTTGCCTCGCTTCTATCGAAGAGCTCAAAGCAGAGCATCATTTCTACAGAACGCTTAATGATGCAATTGATGTTTCTGGCGAAACGGTCACTGATAGCAACGGTATCAATTATCGTCCCATATATGACTTTATCATTGACAAAATTATTGACGAAATGTCTAAACGATTCAAAGAACTAGATGAATACAAATTCATCATTTAGTTGAATCACGAAAAATTTGCCGAATTCAATGTCACATTCCCTATAAAGAATTTGAAAATGCTTATTTCGTACCATTCTAAATTCGATGAAGCGAAGCTGTATAATGAGCTGACCGTTCTTTACTCGCGCGAAGAGCTCAGAGGCAAAAATATATTGTATTTAATTTCGTTTATCCTTGGACAAAACCTGCATCAAACTTTCTCCAAAACGCTTCGGCTGGCCAGAATGATACTGACATTGCCTAATACAACGGCGTCCGTCGAACGAACGTTTTCGGTTCTCCGACGGATCAAAAATTATTTGCGGTCTAAATCGGGCCAGAATCGATTATTTGGTATTATGATGATGGCTGTGGAGAAAGATTTACTCCATGAGATGATGCTGACGCCATTATTTTACGACGATATTATCGACAAGTTTGCGTTAAAAGTAAACCGAAGGATTCCTTTGTTATATAAATAAATGTTGATAAATAAAACTTTTAAAATCTGTTATCGCAATACTGTTGTTTTAATTTTGCAAATGTCGATTGAACAGGTGGCCCACTTGGTCACGCGTCGCCTCTGGACTCATGAAGTGTACAAGGATACAAATCGACAGATACAGTCGAGCGGAACGCAGCAGGTTACAGTTGGCTGGGCATGTAGCTAGAATGCCGGAGGAACGATCAGTAAAACTATATTTAGCCATGAATCCCAATAGAGGGCGTCGACTTTGGGGTAGACCCCGTACTCTTTGGATGTTTGGTGTCGACGAGGATGCCCGCGTAATAGGTGTTAGAGACGACTGGAAGATTGCAGCCCAGGACCGAATGATATGGCGAGTTATTCTGGATTCGGCACTGGATCGATAACACTAGTCGACAAAATCGAAAAAAGTGCTGCCCTAAAAAGCTCGAAATGGCTATAGCCTTTTAACCATTCCTGTGAATTTTGGTGCCCAAAGCCATTACAAAAACGCTTTTACTTACGTCAGAGTTCGTATAGTAATTGCTCGCCGGGTTCGTTGCTCAAACGATATGTTTACGAGAAAACTCATTTAAAATGTGCAATCGGTCTGTCGCCGCAAAAGTAAGTATTGTGATCGTGTAGAAACAAGATTGATAAACAAGCTCAATTAATGACGGTGTTAAAGTGAAATTTTGCTAAAACTACAAACGGCTGGCTTCGAGCCAACACTTCAAATTTTCAAAAACACAAGACTGGAAAAAAGTTAATGCGTTCCGTGTGAGAACGCTTTTTATATTTGCTTCACCACAGCAAACATAAAATAGCGTTTTCACAGGTGACACAATAACTATTACCGAGTCATGTCCCTTTGAAAATTCGAATTGGTGGCTCGAAGTCGGCCATTTGTGGTTTCAACACTATTCCACCTTAACCTCGAAAAGATATTGTGTTAACGTTGAATTAATATACATATGTAATACACTGGACAATCGACAGCTTTCCAAAACCTAAAAATCATCAAACAAGAGTATTTTCCGCGAGTGAACAAATTTCAAGACTTTCAAGAGTTTTTTAACCCACAAACTTTACCTCAAAAATGGGCCTTAAAACGTGTTATGCACAATTGATACCAACTGTATTGTATATTAGAGATCTATCTGTTCTCTAATCGCATTGAACAGTTTCATCGCGCAAAATGTTGTTAAATTTTATTAGAAGTTTAAATATCACGTGATGACATATGGCATCACCCGCCAGGAATGGGTTAAAAGGGCGTAACTAAGTAAGATAGAAAAAAGAAAGATGCAAATTGTTTTGGAAAGACGCTAGAAAAGGTTTGCCTAAACAGAATCAAGCATGTTATTCCGTTTATCTATAATCATTATATCGATAATTCCTCTTGAAAATCGATAAATGCTGCATGGCTTCACTCAATCGAGAATTTAATTGCTATGTGTAGCGTAATATAGCGCGGTTGAGTTATCAAACTTTTCTGTTGGCGCCACACGTATTGACGAAAACTCGAAATGTTCGTAATATTTGATTTTTTTGTGGTCGATAATGTGATTGGCTACACTTTTTAGTTATCATTCAGAATTCGGTAATTTAAAAACATATTTCTCGCCCTAATTGTAGAATACCAACATTGTGTTACAAAAGTTATTCCATGTTGCATTCATCGGTATAATTTCTGCTGTTGAATTACTCAACCTATATCGTGTCGGTATAGCATTATAGGTGTTCCCTATCATTAATTTCATGGTCTGGAAAAACGAAGCTTACCTGAAAATAGATGTAAAAGAAAAAGCATTCGTCTGTATTATGCGTCATTGCAGAGGCATGTAAGTCGAAAGGTTACAACATTCCGGAGTAAATATATTATTTATAGACATTTTAGTACCGCTTCCGCCTGTGCAAAGTGAGACACAGGTGGGAAAAAGGTATGACGACAAACGTTTGTTCAGAAAATATTCGTGGTAATTCGCCTCGACTAGTAGGGTGCTGTTAAGGATAAGGTTTGTATAAAAGACATTAATATCCACGCTTTATCTTAACCAGTCTTATCATTAATTGTCTGAGGAGTTTGCTTGTTTCGGAAGTATATGCAGAATACACTTTTTAAAGCGAATTAACATTATTTGCAGTTTTTTTTTTAGGAATATAGAAGCAAAGATGTAGAGGAGATCTCTCAAATCAAATTGAGTTTACGACAACCATGAATATTATGTATTAGTACAGTGTGACATTTCGTTCTGATTGATCTTGATCCCGCTTAAAATACTACGACGGAGTGCGACTTCATGAATATCGAAATTAACGCAATAAAATTAAAATAAAAAAAGTCGGATACAACATATCACCATCCCGTAACTGCGCTATTACTTCTAAAAACAGTTTACTTGAAGGTCACACAAAATACGTAAAAAAAACACTGTGAGCTGTAGTGAAATGGAATCTGATAGGAAAAACAATTGATGCTATCTCTAGTGTACCACCGAGTCAGGGCCTAATTAAATCCGCTTTGGTTAAGCGAGGCTTTTCTTTCTTCGCAGTGCTCGTTCGCGGCTGTGGCGAAGCAAGCAAGTGCAGCTGCCCACATTTAACACGTGGTCACGTCAGGGAGACGGTTATGCGTGGGTTGCACACAACTACTCGAATTTCGGTACCGCAAGTACGAAGGTTATAATAGAAACACAGTGTTATTAGTGTGAAGAATATTTTAGGAAAATATTGTCAAGTAGAAACTGACATTTATTTTCATCTTTTCATTCAACTCTGATTAATCCGTTTTTAAAATATTCATCAAACGATTTATTTGCAATAAAAGATACTAGTATATATTAATGCGGTGTACGTCTCATTGGCAAAGCTTCAAATTCGGTCTACTGTGCATTGTGTGTAGTTCGTGCTTGTGCTTGCCATCACCGTCGTCCTTGAGTTCGTATTCAGGTCTATTAGGGTGACAATAATTGCAATAATTGGAAACGAATGATCTTGCAGTATAAAAAAATTGCGAATAAAGGTTGAACGAATAATTATAAGATAAAATGAATAATTATACGATAAAACATTTCTCGTAAAAATATCAAAATGGGATCAAAACCAAATGAAGACTGGGTTGAAACTGGAGTAAAGTGTTGATGTTAAACATGCTCTACCAGTTCCCAGCCAACCGCAGTCATTTCTTCCTCCTTTCCTAAGCACCGAACTTTTTCAAAGACTTTGCGAGACTTAACAAGAGTTTAGGAATGATCCATGTGAATATTTAAATATCCGTTTCTTCGAAAAAAAAGCGCAATTTCAACTGAAATTTTTTTCCTGACTGTCAAAATTTACAGCCCTGCTCTCAATAGTGGTATTGCTTATAATAGAAGTTCGGAATACACCAAATACGTCGCAGTGTTAAGCTCATAGAGAAACAAAAACAAATTTCAGAAATTTTCACCTCTCTATCTCATGTCGCTATGTTTTTGCTACTTAAAAGGTTATAAATATTCTAGTAAAACATTTCGGTAGACGTGTTTGTACAAATCTACGACCATAAGTAAGGTCCGAACGTACCGGCCCAACATCCGTCGTCATGCTATAAGCGGAAAGCAAAGATTCGATTATTTTTATTTCGCCGTTTAATCCCAGATTTTTGTACTAGGTACCAAAGTCTACCACAAAGGTCAGTACTGTTAGTTCATTATTTAACAATGGATGGTGATTTGCTTGTTTCGGAAATATGGAATAGACTATTTTTAAGCGAATTAACAATATTTGCAGTTTTTTAAGGAATATAGAAGCAAGATGTAGAGGAGACCTCTCGAATCAAGTTTAGTTTATGACAACCAGGAAAATAATGTATTAGTACGGTGTATACTAAAAAATGCGACATTTTGTTCTGATTCATCTTGATCCCGCTGAAACTACTACAACGGAGAGCGATTCCATGAATACCAAAAACTAACAACGGAATAAAATTCAGAACAAAAACAATTCGGATATATCATATCGTCATCCCGTAACTACGCTATTACTACTGAAAACAGTCTACTTGAAGGTCACACCAAATTCGCCAAAAAAAAAACACTGTGAGCTGTATTGAAATGGAATCTGATGGGAAAAGCAATTGATGCTATCTCAGGTGTACCACCGAGTCAGGGCCTAATTAAATCCGCTTAAGCGAGGCTTTTCTCTCCTCGCAGTGGTTCGCGGCTGTGGTCACCTAGAGGGGGCGGTTGTGCGTGGGTTGCACACAACTACTCAAATTTCGGTACCGCAATTACGAAGGTTTGAATAAAAACACAGTTTTATCAGTGTGACGAATATTTTAAAAAAATATTGTCAAGTAGAAACTGACATTTATTTTCATCTTTCAATTTAACTCTGATACATCTATTTTCATAAAAATTTTTCAAACGATTTATTCCAATTTTCAATCATAGATATTAAAATATATTGATACGGTGTACGGTTTATTGGCAAAGCTCCAAAATAGGTCTATTGTGCATTGTGTGTAGTGCGTGCTAGTGCAAGCCATCATCGTTGTCCTTGAGTTCGTATTCAGGTATGTTAGGGTGACAATAATTGAAATAATTGGGAATGAATGACCTTGCATCATATGGAAATTGCGTTTAAACTTTGGACAAAATATTTCGGAAATCAAGATTTCTAACCTCTTAGCCACCCTAGAGTTAATATCTTCGGGCACGAATGAGATAAGCAGCACCCGGCACTTGTCGACTCGCATCATGACATGGCGACGAAAGATGCGAATTTTGTCGCCCAAGGTCGAGAAAAACTTTGTCATCTCGAAGGGAGCTGTTCGAGAAGGAGCACGCTCTGTTTGTCATTGTCTTGCTAGCTGCTCTTCTGTGTCTGGGTGAAAACATCCGCTCTGGGTTGTTTATCTCCTACAGCATTTCCAATTTCTGATAAGCGAAACGGTACTTCGGAACGCCGAATTAATATACATAGATTGAAGTGGGCTTGTTGGTGTATTATTTGACAATATGTACACAGCTATCATAGTGCGACCCAGTTGTAAAATTCTAACCTTTTTGGTGGAGCGGAAACAGTAGTGGAGTCAAGTGTGGAAGAGGCGTGTTGTTATTTATTCGATTGTTCCGAGAACCAATTAGAAGATGTTTTTTTGGGAAAAAGGGAAATTGTTTTTGTTTGTACAATTTGATTTAATTCAGATATATTCATAACTGATAGATTTACAGACTTAATTTACATTAACTTATATATAAACGAAAAGCAAGTATTCTATATTAACATGTTTTCGTATCTGCTTAACTTCGAAAACTTCATCGCATTTTTTGCGCTTCCGTGTTATGGCTAGTAAATATTCAACGCTGAGTGTCTAATCAACAAACCAAAATCTATCAGCAGCAAGCACGTGGCGGAGTTCGCTTATCACGTTGCATCCCCGAACGAGCGTGTTCGTGATGTTAGGTACTGTCGGAGCACCAACACATGCTTTGCTTTCCAATTAATGTCAGGCCATACGGAGTTGCAGAACAAAGTTTTGCTGTGAAAATTCATTCTTTGGCGTTTCCGTAAATGCTATTCGGAAGTAGAGAAACTTTTCACCAGCTCTGAAAATTGGAAAACTTTTCCTCTAAAGTACGTGGATATTTGGTACACAACCGAGCCATGTTTATGGGGTTCGTTAGCGTTTGGTCAACAATGGGATCAACTGAATTTAAAATTCAGAAAATGGAGACCAATTTGCATTGTAATTTTAATAGTTGTGGCAGCGCATTAACACAATATATAATATATCACCTAGAATCATATAAAAGCGAGTGAGAGGCGGATGCATCAATCTTTTGAAATTAAGGTGACATCAAATAATATATCTCTGTCATATAATAGGCCGAGGGAAGATGATGAAGCCATCTGCTATGTGTGACTTAAATAACTACGTATTCCAAAATATATTGCAAGATGTCATATGTTTTAATAGTTATGTACTCGACAATTTTCACCCTCGTAAGTGCTCGGTAGGGTACCCGGGTATCCATCAAAATGAAATGCTTCTAACTTTTCTAAGTAGTGTCCCATTTTGGATCTTGACCCGTCTAAAGATTGAAAAATTTGTCCATTTTTAGTATATGGGACCAAACAGCTGTTGGTCCCCATTTGGTTTTCGTAGATCCGTATCTCTCGGTCCCCAATGATAAAAATAGACAAAGTTTCCTTTTTTGATGGGGTATGATCCAAAATCGATCAAGAATTGAAAAAGTTAGAAGCATTTCATTTGGGTGGGTACTTGGGTACCCTGCCGAGTAGTTATGGGGTAAAAATCAAAAAAATGGTTTATTTCCACTAACTAGGAGCATTCTATGAGTTTTAGCTGGCTGAGTTGAGGTTAACCTTGTTTTTTTTTGAGGTTATAAACCATGGAAATGTGTAATAGTTAATAGGTAAATGTTTTCTACATCCTTAATTTGTTGATTTTTGGAACGTTATAAAATTGCAGATATCTTTGTAAAGTGGTACCAAAAATAGATCCGCATAATATTGTACGCGACTTCTCATTGCGTTGATCTTAATGTTAAATAATATTCGAAACAAGGACTGGGGTTTCACCGAAAACCCAATGGTCTGCTGCTCAAAGACCTGTTCTCCGATCAAAACAGCTGGCGCGCATGAATCAAGAGTAGCACCTTTCTTTTTACGTACAACAGTTTCAAAAGGCATTTGGTCATTTGAGGTCGCAGCATTTTGCGGTAGCGTATAGTTACGAAGTGATTGCTTTCGACACTGCTACTAAATGTAATTTTCATGATCTGCAGGACATCATCCGATAATGAAAAAAAAAAACAAACAAAAAATAAGCGGCAGGTGTAGCGTGTTCCTTGCGAAGCACGTGTGAGTTCTTTTCGATGGATGGCAGATGTTGACAGTCGCGCACTGGTGGCCTCAAAACCAGTTTTAAGGAAGTTTTCATCGTACAACGTGGGGAAGCTCAGCCACCTTTTCGCAAAGTGAAAGATATTTAATATGATATCACGTTAGCACGAAGTTAGGCCTGATATATTTTCAAGAAACAACAAAAAAGTTATTCGAACCTTGGTTCTATATGAGGCTAGTTTTCCTTTCATAATGACATGTTTGAGACTTTTTATTTTGAGTATACTTTGAGAACGCCAATGGCGTGGTGCATTTATGTAGTGAATCAATTATTTTTATATAGGTACAAAATAAGTAGAAACCGAGTCAATTATGTCAATTATAAAATTCCTTTTGATAAAACGATGTTTTACTCATTGGTAATTCGTCAAAGAAAAGTTGGTCAGTTGATAAATGCATTTATTGTGGATGGGAATGGATACCATAATATATTTATTATTTGACTTTTTAGAGACTAGCTTTAAAATAGAGACCTGCTACCAGCCCTGTAATTGCAAAGCACCAGGTGGCCACCACAAAACTCTCGGTTTATAAAACAAAAGAACCCGCTGCTTTACGACGAATTAATAAATTTTGAGAAACAGACTTCTAATTAGGACTACATAAGCATAGAAGTGTGATGGAGTACAATATATTTTTCCGAACAAATTAAGAAAATTTTGCTTACATAAACTGATTGTAGTTATGGAGTTATGCTAGTTGAAGAGTTATGGAATTAAAAATATTCTACTCACACATTCATACATTCTTCTAAAGCGTTTGATGTGATTATCGGTTCAAAATACGTTGCAAAACTACTCAGAAAGTATTTTGCATATTTATTGCCGTACCGGTAGGGATATAAGTTGATCAACAAGCCTAACCACCATAACCCAACGCGAGGGTATCATCCTATGTCATACCTTGTTTTTGTTCAAATTCTGCCTCCATCCAAATAAAGAACATTCGCGCGCGAAACAATCGCTAAAAATAAGCACCAAAACTGAGTCAAGAACCTGCTTTCTGCGGTCGTTGCTCCAGTCCAAAGAACTGATCGCCGCCGTCTCTCATCACACTCACAGGCTGATCTCAAAAGGGTAAGTTACACGTTGTGGGGAACTGTACGATAGTGGTGTTTCGTTACAAAACAATTATGCGTTCAAATATAGCCTAATTTATTCAAAGCAGACTATGCAATTAGTTCAACATGCGATATCACAGGGTCAATGAGTGATTTTTTCTCTACTAACGATGTTACTAAACAGTCGAAAATTTCAATCGATTTAAGAGATTCAATTGAACTGAAATAAGTAACAAGCTTTTGTTGTTGAGTACACGTTATTAATGACGTCTGATTAGATGAGTTAAATTGTGCTCCACATTACGGTGTGATTACTCGTCAAATTTCAGTTTTATGGTTTTTTTTGTTCACCTTCTATCCAAACCACTTCGTCTTTTTTTTTTTCTTGAAAACCATCAGTCTACCGTTCTCGACTCGACTCGTACAGCGTTGAGTCTGGCTTTGTACGCTGAAATTCCACAGTCTCCATTGCCACCGAATGAAATGACATGCTTTGTCCAATTTGTTCCAGATTAGATATCGTGTTTGAAACAAGGTGCGTATGTAAAACACATTATCATCCATGGACTATAGAGGAGCAATTCTCGCTGAAACCGTCCCACTGGTGACATGAGGTCTTAAAAAAAGGATATATTGTGTCTAAATGATTGAAAATAGTGAAAAAATGAGAAAACCACTTTGAAACCACACCATTCTTGATCTTTTTATTGATTTATTTGCAACCAACACATTGTTTTAAAGAGGAATGATAGAGCTTTGATTTCAAGTAGAAAAAAATTGGTCGCCATCTTGGACTTCGCCGCCATCTTGGATTTTATCAGAAAAACGTATTTTTGAGTAAGTTCGCAACCACCGATTCTAAATTTGACATCACCATTGGAAAGCTGAGAAAAAAATAACAAGCATTCGCCAGCTCTTACTCTTCTAAAAATTTGTATTTATATGAGTTTACTCTTTCGATATTATGTCGGTCACGATTATTTATTAAATATAGATTTTTTTTCCTGTTGGGTAAATTTTTCACTGCGACCAGTTATTTGATCTATTGTGGCGGGCCCCGTTTGATGTAAGCCTCATTAGGGAGTCCTACCACTATTTGTTTGAGTGGTTTCCACTTGCTGATTATACTGCCGCTATTCGCATAACAGTCCTATGTAAAAGTCCTATGTTTTCTTGTTTTTTTTTTTTGCGGAAATGGGTCCATTTTGGCATGCTCTACAAGAGTAGCCATAAAAATCGAGGTTGTGGGAATCAAACCTCACCTTTTTAATGGCTATTCTTGAAAAACATGCCAAAATTGACCCATTTTCGCAAAATTTACACAGAACTCGCAACTTTTACATAGGACTATTATGCGAATAGCGGCAGTATAGGCATCGTCCCAATAAGGTATTATTGAACGAATAAAGTTCACTGCCTTATTCGGAGAAGTCATCCAAACATCTAATGTTAGTAATATGTTTTTATCAAAAAATTGCTTCCTCTTTTGTAAGAGTGCTTTGCAGTCACATAGTAAATGTTCCGAGGTTTCTCTATGTAGGTTACAGAAGCGACAGGCATCATCTTGCAACTTACCTATCTGCTTCAAGTAATATTTGCTTTAGCAGTGACACTGTAGGTACAAAGATCTTTTTTGGAGTTATTGAGTAGTTTTTGAGTTACTGTTTTGTTGGGTGATATATACACCGAAGATAAAATGAAATAAAAATAACTTATAACATATAACCGTTGCAGAATTGTGCAATCCTTGTTGAGTAACTTATGGTAACAATAATCCAGAGATAAACTGTTTATCACCATCAGCAGCAGCATTGCAGTTTTTCCTTGATTGCACGCGAATAGAAATGTATCGCTGCGCTGATAGACGACGAGAGACCAGCGACGGCCTGCTCCACATATACTGTACGATACTGTTGCTTCTACCAGCAAGTTTTCTTTCAAGACATCAGTTTTTATTACGCTCTCACAGCAGGTTTTGAAAACGTTCAAGGGAGAGGGCTGTTTCAAACTTTTTGAAAAACCTTCATCTCCGAGACATCAAATTAGTCTAAGTTCAAGGAAGCAAACATAAATTGACTTATTAAGACGAATAACACATGGTTTTATTTATTTATTTAACCCCGTTAAATAAATAAATAAATTGACTTATAGGGACGGGAAAACTCTGTCAATTTTTTTGGATATTGATACAGAGAATATCACAGGGAATGGTTGGTGTCTATTCATGTCATCTGTGCTAGGAATGCTCGCATGTAAAATTTTTCATCAATTTTTATCGCTTAGCAATGAAATAATAGTGATAACTAGCATATTACAAAATTGTCCAACATTTTCTTTGGTTATTATCATACATCATGTGGTTATGCTGTTATTTGTTTCCATGTTTCATTTCCAATTTCACAGAATGTATCCCAGTATAGAAAACAAAGACGTAGTTCCACGTCAGAAAAAAGACGTATCATTACATTCGGTATTATGGCATTTAATGAGCTTCTAACGAGCCCTAAATTTTCGTGATATAACCTATTTGTCCTGCTGACTTTGTACTTTCAGCTTTGGTGACGTCATGAAATCAATAATGCGAATTCTTTCTTGCTTTGCATTATTTCAAGTTGGCCTAATAGAATATGTCACGAGACAGCGATAAGTGGTCAATTAGTTAGAAGATTAGAAAACAACAAAAAGTACAACATTTGATCAACATAAGGTTGAAGATTGCTTATGGCACCAGAAATTGTTATCCGGGTAAGATTTTGTTCTCAAAAAATGGTTCACAATTGAAAAAAAGGAAAAAAATGCAGATAAGGGTTCTAGGCAAAACTGATATTGTGAAGTAGAGGATTTTTTACAACGCTTTGCAATAACCACCAAAGGGAATGAATGACCCGAGTAAACTAATTTTAAATCTTTCAACCTGTGTAAAGCTAAGTGAATAGTAGTATGATAATTTAGATCAGGAATTAACCCCTGATGAAGTATATCAAGTCGTTTTAATTATGCCTAAATTACGGATGGAAACTCAAATTCAAAAAATAAATTAACTGACATGCAAAATTGAAATAATACGAAACATCTCATTTTTCAAGTATTATAACCTACCAAAAGCTCACCTGTTATGGTAAGTGGCAAATTACTTTTTACAGTTGATTTCACCACCACTGCAGACAAAACTCCAAACAAACCAAATTCCGCAGTTTGCTGCACCAATGGGACCATTTGCAGAAGAATAAGAGAGCAATGTCAAAACTTTTCACATGCCGCTATCATCGCACCATTAGTATCATCGCCCCGCAAAATATCTCTGCAGTATGCCAGTTTACACTTCCATCGCTTCTGTTCTGCAATAGCCCAAAATACTGATCGGTGGTATTCGTTATAAAGAGACCTATTCGCGGAAAATTTGGAAGTATTTTTTTTTTCTTTCACTGCTCCACGAGAATCCAATCACGATACTCTCGAACAAAAAGAAGTGGCAAAAATGTATTTTAACTGTTTAAAACTTTACAATTTAATACAATATTTAACATCCAGTGTTAAACCAAGTTCAAAAGATAAGCCACTTTTCATATACGCAATAATATCAGTTGTGACACTTTTACGGAATTTAATCTGCCACAATAGAATGCATTTTTAAGTATTGCCATAACTCGTTCCATTGTCGTTACTGGTAAAATAAAATAATTCGTTGAAGGCGAAAAAACACTTCATTGAATTATTCATTAACAATATTAAAACATAATAAAACTCGTTCGGCCAAATTTATATGCTATGGGAAAATAAAATAAATTGAAAGAATTGTTGTTTGTTATCATTTTACGCTCGGGTTTACGTTGTCATTTTGCTGCTTTCCTCCATTGCCAACTGTACTAGAACTCTCGAGTGTTGATTGCCCTTTTTTGCTGCTGCAAAACATTGAATCCGATAAAATTATTTTATTTACATTGCGGATGGCCTGATTTGACAATTGTTTGATTGTTAGTAACTTTTGTTACACTTTATTAATAAATGAAGTAAGCTTAGAGGTTTTCAAGAAATACACTCTATTGTATTATTCTATTATACGGAACTTTCCAATCACCAGCTATAACGTCGGATGCCGCTCAACAAGACAACCTTCATCCTTGTAGACTGTTTTCGTAATTCCAGTCATCATCGAAAGGTCACTTGCGTCTAATTCACCGTCGTTGCTGTCTAGACAAAAGCCTTCACGTACAGCAGACGATTTGACGGGTCACAACAAGCAGCCATCATTGTGGTGCTGTTTAAACGTTTTATTCGCGAACAGAGGCGCGCGCCGCACCGGCAACACAGCAGCTAACTTCTCCCTCGCTCCAGTTTGCATTCACATTCGCGCGCGCAATCACAACTAACTGGTCGGGGTGTCAATAACGTTCCCGTGTCCCACTGCCGTGTTGTTTATGATCAACAGAAAAACATCTGTAAAACGGTGACTTGATGTAATGGAGCAGAATAACTTAACTTATTCTTTAAATCACTAATTAGAAAATGGAAAATAATACCATTTACGCGCTTTTGGTTCAAGTACTTGATTTATTACAATTCAAGTATATTAAATATAATGGCGAATCGTATTCTTTTTTTAATTACAAGTCAATTGGAGAATTGAGAATAGAACAGTTAGATGTTCTAATTGATCAACGAATGGTGTGTGTTCAGATGCAGAAATTTTTTAATAGGGACTGAAACATATAACTATGGTTAACACAGTCGTAAAATAAATATAAGTACCTTTAACTTACTGAAAATATGTTCGGAAAAAAAGTTAAAATGTGTATCTAATTAGAAAATAATAAAAAAAATAAAATAAAGAAATTAACATAGGAAAAATGCTATGTCTATAAGTTTTACACTAACAAACATTGTAATCAAACGAAACTAAATTAGTTTTCTAATGGCATTACTTATTGATGATTTCGTATTAATTTTCATTGAAAAATACGGTTCCGGAAACCGATAAGTTTCAACGCGCAAACATTCAGGTGAATAATGCTGGTGCTTAACCCTCTAGTGCCCAAGTTAATTTTCAGACGGACTTCGAAAAAATCACTATGAATTTTTATAAACATTTTTTTAGTATTGATGGAAGCTTTTTAGAGGTGTAACTGAAGACCGCCTAAAGGCGGCACTGGGCACTAGAGGGTTAATATCAACCATGAGTGTAAGGCTTGATTCATTTAGAATCCGGAATCACTGTTCATTTTATACCAGCGGTCATAGTAGGCAGGCAACAAGGAGTGATATTTTCATCGTCCAGTAGAAGTTTTACCTACTAAACAATAGACAGTGAAATTGGAAGAGTGGTTTAAAAATTCGATTATCGTTGACAGCAAAAACAAAAAATTGGGTTCAAAAGATTACTACCCTACATAACTTGTTGCCAGAAGTGTATAGAAATGTAAAATGCGTGTATGCTGACGCGATCACGATTGAAACATTTTTCACAATCATGTAAATCTTTTAATTGCAAAAAAAAAACTTTCTTTTCTACCACAATGAGATACGAGAGATTCATTAAGTTAAAAAACACATTTTCTAGCAGTTATTGTGAGGTTGCCATCATGGATCAGGTTTTTGTATATCTTTTATAAAATTGGTTTGAAAAAAAAAAAACAATTATTGGTAGATAATCAAACAAGTTGATGCTCGTGAACTATTCACTATACTATTCTACATGATTGTATAGTATGTACAACGTTAGAGATAGGTATGGTACATTTTGGAATCAAAATATTACCGTTTCACGAAAAAGAAAGCAAAACCAGAGCTGTTGCTATAACGATGCCAGCAAGCAACGAATTGTGGAGAATAGGTGACTCGACTATGTATCGTACATTGTATAGACCGCGCACCCTCTCAACGTAACCCCAGCATATCATGAGAATTACCCGGATAAAAAGCTGCACCCCCTACGTTAGAAATCTGCGTGGAATGTTGACGAGCAGTGATCTTTTTTAGCTAGAGCTCATCGCGCTAGAAGAGGGCCGGAATGAGGAAGCGATTTTTATCCCTTTCTCAAAGGGTGGAAAAATATAAAAAATCTATCCTTTCAAAACCAGAGAAAGGATACAAGTGTCATTTATGCAGTAAAATCCTACCAGTAAGCGGCAGTGTGGCTTGCTCATCGCGGTTTGTGTTGAATGTAGTGTTGTGTAACTTTTCAGAAAAGCACATTCTGTACGTTTGAATAATAATCTAAGAACTATTATGGTTGTGAATTCTGGCATTGTGGTTGAAGTACACCGGTAGGCAAATGTGGTGAAATTTGTTTTCCCATCAATTTTATTCATGAAATTCGCGAAAAAAGCGGCATTATAATAAAATGAACTAAGAAGCTTGAGATGAAAATTGATTATTGAATTATGAATCTTTTTATTTTAAATGCGAATCAAATACGACATTAAAAAGTTTACATTAAATAACACTGCAAGTATAAACCTCACCAAACATAAAAGTATCAACATTGACTGGTTTCTTGCCGACGGCATGTTAAATGTGAAACCAAATAATAGAGTCATCAGGCGTGTGCCCAATTAGGCTCGACTGCTCACGGTTCGATTATTCCAATAACTGGTAAGAGAAAAAAATCGCACAAATATAAGCATCACTCATGCAAAAAGCATACCAATTAGCAACGGATCATTTACGGAATTGGCTGGAGGTTGACTTCGTACAAACGCACTGTCGACGGCCCGATGGAGGACAGTACCGACCACGAGCAGAAGCAGCTACGTGCGCGTTTTCAAATTCGTTTTGATTGATTGTTCGATATTTTCCGGGAAGTGTTAATTTCTTCGGTCGATCGATTCGGACGCTAGCAACTAGACCGGTCAGGATGTTACGGGCTTGTCGGTCTTTTGGAGAAAATTTTCCCAGTGGAAATGAAAGCACTATGTGCAGAATCACGTTGCAAAGAGTAAATACTTATCAACTTAGGATCGAGTTTTTGAATTAGTGTCGATTGTATTTTAAAGGTTTTGGAGAAATATTGTAGCTGGATGCTACAAGATTAGTGATGACATATAACCAACGTCACAATCAATCATCAACACCTTAACTGCTGCAAGCCATTTTGATTTGGAACCTGGTAGCAAAAAAAACAGTTTTTACCGTGGAATAAGCAAATTCTAACGCATTTAAACAGACTCCCAAAATGCAGCACAACGCTTATCGCAGTTCCATCTATTTTCACAAACTTTGGTTAATAGTCTTATCCCTTGTTCGAGAGGTTGTTTGCTAAGTCACTTCGGTTTGAACTCAACTCCAAAAACAGAAACCAGAAGAGATACGGTATGTAAAACATGCATAAATCAACCACATAAACTTCTTAATCGGAGCCCATCTAAGAGATGGCAGGTTTTATTTCTTACCAGAACCGGTGCGGCTTGGTCAATAGCCGCACCACCGTCGAAAGGGGGACCATCTGTTCAAATTAACCTCCTTTTCCCCACAGTTCACGCACCTTAACCACCAACTTTTGCCCATAACAATCAACGCAGTTTGCCTCATGTTGGTTGAAATTATATTTTTTATGTACCTACACTGCTCTGCAGGCCTTTAGAGAGAAAGAGAAAGAATACATAAACTTGTCCCACAAAGCGAGTAGCGAGCAGATGCTGACTTGTGAGGATATCATATGATACCCGTCCATTACAGAGGCCAAGGGCCAGAGGTTCGGAAGCCCATCACCACCTCAATGTAAGCGCTGTCAGATGAATCGAGACGACTAATGGAAGAAACACTGTCCGGGCAACTGAACATATTTAAGCTATGCAGCGTGTTTCAGAATCGTTTTATGTAGTGCCAAAACCGATAATATATTGCAATAAGTAAAAGGATAGCAGGCAAAATGGTAAAAATTAATGTTCGTTTTACGTTGTTTTACACAGCCTGAAAATTAAATTTAACTATTCTCTGCAAATCAGGGTAAAAGATATAAAAGCTAGGGCAGTAGTTTTACATTATTGCTGTGAGATTCTAGCAAATTATCTGGTGCATTCAAAATTAAAAAAAAAGGTTGTTGCCAATTTCCCATCCATGTTATCTGTGAAGTGAGCTATTTCATAGCAGAATATTAATTTTCCCACAGACAGCGACTGTGCAAATGCAAATATGTACATTTATAAATCTTGTAATTTCGGATTAGCCTCCATAAGCATTTTCCTCGGATCACGATTGATTATAGCTTCTCTATGCACTTATCCAGCGTTGAACCCGTTCAAGGTTAATTCCACTGGACCGAGCTAAACTGTGCCGGGACAGCAGCAGCACCACCATGCGGGAGGAGCTGCCATGAGGGAGTTTAATGTGAACCATTGGCTACAACAGGTTTAAGCTTTAAATCAACTTCTTTTCGCTCTCTTTTTTTTTTCCTTGGTTAGAGATTCAACATTAGGTGCTCAACCTTTAAACAGGCGCGCGGTGTAAGCAAGCAAGTGTATCGCACTGAACCCCCGAGTAGAGCGCAGTTTGTACACCACAATTAGACTCCTTGGGAACGATGGTCCGCAGAGAGAGAAAGAGAGAGAGAGAGTTCATCAACCACAGCAACTCTATTGGGAAGAAGTAAACAGAAAATCGAAAACAAATCTCTCATTGCTAGAACCAAAACATTGGCCGCCAGTAAACACCACCGAGAGGACGATGATCGTATGCGGTGTGCGCACAATGATGATCATTGAAACATGACGCGAAAGTGGCCGATCTTGAAAACTTGGGGCTCGACATGCTCGAGGGAAGAATGCTATATAGTTGATGTGGTGTGGCTGCTGATGCTCTTGTTGTTGCTGCTGCTGCTGCTGTAGATGTTAAAGAAACAGAATTACAGAACCCATTGAAGCCGGTGTGTATGACCTGCGCTCTGTTGGATTGGAGCTAACTGGTTTTTCCGATCTCGATTGTGTTCTTCAATCTTTTCAACCTCTCCTGGTGCGGGCGATGATTTTTGCAGTTTACCAAAGATCAACGTTTCGAGAATCACTTGGTGTAAAAAATGGCAATAAATCATTACTGAACTTGGCAACAGGATGGCCCGTAAGATGGTTTAAAGCGGTTCAATCGGACGAAACAAAGTGTACTTCGTATGAGAGCGTTGGGGTGCGAATCAAGACACAATAAATTAAAGACTAGTTATTTCACACGCGGTTATGATTGCAAATGATGCCGAACCAGTTTTTTATTATTTCAATTTGAAGCATTTCACTTCAATGACATTTTACTTCAATGATGACATTTAACCCTCTCCCGCTCATAAGGTTATCATTAAAATTTATAGCTTCACGAGAAAATTCAAGCTGAACACTTTGTAGACTAACTAAAATTACTGTCAACTGTCAAGAAAATGCCCTGTGATGCTCTGAGGCAGCATATAAAAGTTTTTGGAACAATCGTAAGCACAGCAAACTATTTCATGTCAAGATATGATGATTATAATTCTTGGTGCTCTAGAGTCACCATGAGCGGGAAAGGGTTAATAGCAGATTCTATTGAGCAGTTAGTAAAGTAAGACGTTTAATTCTTCTTCAGACGGTTTTATTACGTTGTTTATATGATAAATTCAATGAAAGAATGAATTACTGCTACTTGGGTAGCCTTTAACTGCTAGAAACAAAAAGTGAATTCTACATTTTGAGAGTTTGTACTGTATTGCAATGTCTACAACTGTCCAAAAATAAAATCCTTGTGTTAAAAAATAATGAATAGCATTCGGAAAATGAAAATCTGAAAAAACGCTCCGGAATGCATAATTGTCTTCTAATATCCTGCTCTCACCTCTCGAAGTACGAAGCTAATCTACTTGTAAAGGGTGCCCCACATCAAACTATAACCGTGCGCTCGCACCTTACACTCAATTCCACTTTGGCGGCATCCATAAATTACGTAACGCTTATAAGGGGAAGGGGGTATTCTTGAGAGTTACGATTTGTTACATAGGGGGGGGGAGGTAAAATCAGCGTTACGTAACGACAAATCTCTGAGGAGACTCTAAAAACTAGCATTTTTATTAGGCGAATTCTTCTACAGGCGTGTGCGTTACGTTTCGTCACATACAGGAGGGTGGAGGTCAAAAAATTGGATTTTTTGCGTTACGTTATTTATGAATGTTGCCTTATTAGATCCTGTACAACATCTGATTTTTTCTGTACGGAAAGCCACTTTTTCTTCTTGTCCTCATCAGATTTAACCCCTTTGAAATGCTTTCGTAGTGCTTGATAACCCAGTATAGGCCTTAGTTCTGACGCGTTTGGGAGAGGGAGGGAGGGGGGCAGGTGTTCATGTCCTTGGGTAAGAAAGTGACACCGTTGGCTTTGTACTACTCCAGGACCTTGACGTAAATCTCATCATCCATGATGAGACAATGAGACTTCGTCAGCATCTGGGTATACAGTTTCCGGTCCGTGACTTCCCACCGTATTTTTTTTGTTCGTATGCAGTCGCTCCCGGTCCATGGCTCTCTGAACCAAAGCGCTCAAAACATGTTTTTTTTTGGAAAAACGTTCTATTTTGCACTGAAAATATAATTCATATGGAAACGATCGTTCAGATACCCGGCACACTTCTAAACTAATGAAATAATATGAGTTTTTTTTTTATTTCAGTTTATCTGCTGCGTCGCTATTGTAAACACCGCAAACCTCTGCCAAAAAAGCGTTTCGAAGAAACGGTCATTACTCCCCAAATAATTGGTATTTCTTATGAACAAACGTGTTTTGTTGTTGTCTCATATCTGAACTCCTAGAAAATTACTACTTTTATGCAATATAAGAAGTGCTACACGCTCAAAAAAAGTTCCACACTTTGCTGGTTGTTCTCGAGTAAAAAGGTTATGACCTCTTAAATAAAAAAACGATCAAACTTTGAATAAAAATGTAACACTTAGGCCCTAGCTTTTATTTTATCAAACACATCTAATCAATCTATATCAAATAGATACAGAATAGAAATTTGATGCCATAATAAGGGAAAATGTTGCATTATTCATCTTACCCCTATATTCATTTCATTTTGTATCGAATAAAAACCAGACTTTATCAATTCGAATAGTTCATAAATAAAAGCGGGATCAGGCCGAAGGACGAAAAAATATCGCGAAATCGAGTTACTTATGGAAATCTTTTTTCTAAAGAAAAATGTTTATAATGAAGCTATAACGTAGAAAAAGAAGCTTGAGAGGTTCCACGTAAAATATCAGCAACATGTCAATTTTGCCCGAATTTCCCTACAATACTAAAATAGGTTTATCTCGACGTTAGATTAACTTATTTGAAATCTGTTTAATGTAATATCAATTTTGTAAGCGATACTCAAAGATACTATAACAATTTGTCTTTACGTGATCCTCCCCCTTTTTCGGGGAGAGGTCACGTTTGTGGCCAGGACCCCCCTACTCTTGATATTACATTAAACAGATTTCATAAAAGTTAATCTAACGTCGAGATAAACCTATTTTAGTATTGGGAATTGGGGCAAAATTGACATGTTGCTGAATTTTACGTGGATCAGACACCTACCAATCGATTCCTGAGACTTTTTCACTCAATATAAGACAGATTTCAACTACCACTTTTAGATATTAGCGCATTGCCATTAATGCTCATATTTATTCGATATTGTTTCACTTTGTGGAATATGCTAAAACCATCCCAAAACCGTTTTCGTAGAATAGCCGTTTTGAGCTCAATTTTTGTCCGATTTAAGATCTGTTTTTTTTTAAAAAGATGGGTAAGGCTATTGACATACTGAGGCGTCAAATGAAGCGAAGCAAGAAGCGTCGCAAAAGCGTCCGAGCTACTTCTTCGAACGTCTATATGAAACGCTCAAACCGGTCATACTCAAGCGGCAACGACGCGTCGGTAGAGGCGGCGAAACAGAACGAGTAGTGTTTTGACGCGCGTATACTTACGCGGTAATACCTTGTTCAGACAAAATCTTTCATCGCAAGGTGCTTTACATTTGCTTTGTTTTGGTTTGATAATTGAAAAAAAGCAAATAGAATACATTTTCGTTTACAAAATGTAAAAATGTTAGTGCAGTAATACCATGTTCAGACTAACCTGATATCGCCAGGTGCTTAATATTTGCCTTATTTCGGTCTTAAATATAGAAAATATCGGGAAAAATTTAGGAAAATAACACTGCTATTTTTGATTGATATTGCATGCCTAACATACTGAACTTCTTTAGTCGCGAAACGCCAGCCGCTAAGTAACCCAACAAGCTGTGCTCACGGGGTTATTCAAAGCCTAACAGATATCATAAACTAGTTGAACGTTACTCGGGGTCAGCGGGTTTGAAATTTAGAATAATTTCTTATATTTTTACTACGTCTGTAGCGCAACTGACTTCAGAAATATTATTATCTTCATAAAAAAAATCTCTATGTTTACTAAAAACGTGATTTATCGTGCTTGAAGAAGCAAGCAAATCTTCATTGGACGAATTCATATTTCCTTTAAACGAAACCGCTGCTGGAATCTAGGAATATGACAACACAACGCATTTGCGACGCTCGCTCCAGTATGTCATAGGAAGCTTCACCCAACGCTTCTGTTTATTCCGCTTCTAATACGCTCAACGCTTCGCTTCATTTGACGCCTCAGTATGTCAGTAGCCTAAGAAAGTGCTTATATGTGGACAAACTCTTAGAACTTTGATATTTGACGTTAAAACAAAATGGCGTCGAAAAAACATCGAAAATTTCTGATTTCTCTAAAATTCAAAACGGCGCCACAGTTGCCCCTTAAAATGAAATGTGTTCAAACTCGGGGAAATTTGTTTTCCCTGTTTACTCACTCTCGATGGAATATGATTATGGAATTGATCCTCATAATTTGCGCTTACCTGCAAAGTAGGAAAAAACAAATCGTTAGTACAGTAATATGAAAATACACAGAAAATTTAATGTGAATATTCGTTTATAAGAGTTATTGCTATTTGAATAACTAATGAGCAAAATCATTTCAAATCGCCTGGAAATACACGAAAATTTAATCGACCATTTTTGATTTGAATGAAACATTGCACACGTATTTGGCTTAGCAAACTGACCATTTTTCACAGGTGGAGAGATTTTTTACACCCATGAGTTACATTCTAAAAGGGAGTATGCCTTTTGGCACAGGTTTTATTCGAAGCATTGTAGCCCAGAAACCGTTGGTTGTATAGAAAACTGTCTGAGAATGAGTTGTAGGGAATTAAAAATGCACCATAAAAAAATATACACTTATAATTATTTAGGAAAATACACGTTTTTCTTAATTTGTCCATGGTTCTCCAGCGAAAACCATACGTTTATTGGAATGCTTGATCAAAAATATACAATTCATTCTTTGACAACAAAACAATTGGACGAACGGTTCTCAAGAAAAGAGTTAGATGTTCTAAGTGATATAAATATATATAAAAACCAAATATTTATTTTCGAGTTTTATTATCTTTGGAACATATTTTTTCATGACATAGATACTTTACAGAACTAGTTTCACCTTATATTTTATATACATCATAAGTAAATGATTCGTCATCTTTCGAAAACAGCTTCGTTTGTAATGTCCCTTAAGCTGGAAGTACAAAGTCAGCAGAACAAAGAGTTAATAGCATGAAAATTAAGTGCTCATTCGATGCTCATTTAATGCCATATCGCCGAATTTAATGCTCCATCATTTCTTTGAAAAATGTATTTGTTTGCTAGCTTAAGAAAATAGCTAGCAGACAATATACGAAAATAGCATTTTTAGTCACAAAACGGTTCTATAACGGTCAAAAACATTTAATGCTCATTTAATGCTCTTATAAAAACCTGATTTTCATGATAATTTTATTGATTTTGTATAAATTTTTCAATAATATTATAATAATATGAAAATACATAAATAGCTTCAATTTTTTCAAACATTTTCATCTGAAAACAATCAGAATCCTTTTGATACGATTAGATACCAATTAAATGCTCACATATGCGAGCAGTTTCAATAACTCAGGTGCATTTTTCATTAAATATATTTTTTTCAAAAATATTGTTCTGCTAGCTTAAGAAAAAAGTTAGCAGAACATTGGCCAGATACAGCATTTTTAAGCAATAAACTGTTGTAGAATGGTCATAATAATTTAATGCTCATTAAATGCTCTTGAAAAAACATGATTTTCATGATAATTTTATTGATTTTGTATAAATTTTTCAATAATATTGTAATAATATGATTATACATAAATAGCTTCAATTTTTTCAAACATTTTCCTCTGAAAACAATCAGAATCCTTTTGATACGATAAGATACCAATTAAATGCTCCCATATGCGAGCAGTTTCAATAACTTAGGTGCATTTTTAATTAAATATATTTTTTTCAAAAATATTGTTCTGCTAGCTTAAGAAAAAAGTTAGCAGAACATTGGCCAGAAACAGCATTTTTAAGCAATAAACTGTTGTAGAATAGTCATAATAATTTAATGCTCATTAAATGCTCTTGAAAAAACATGATTTTCATGATAATTTTATTGATTTTGTATAAATTTTTCAAAAATATGACATTATATGAATAGCTTCAATTTTTTCAAACATTTTCCTCTGAAAACAATCAGAATCCTTTTGATACGATTAGATACCAATTAAATGCTCCCATATGCGAGCAGTTTCAATAACTTAGGTGCATTTTTAATTAAATATATTTTTTTCAAAAATATTGTTCTGCTAGCTTAAGAAAAAAGTTAGCAGAACATTGGCCAGATACAGCATTTTTAAGCAATAAACTGTTGTAGAATGGTCATAATAATTTAATGCTCATTAAATGCTCTTGAAAAAACCTGATTTTTATAACAATTTTATTGATTTTGTATAAATTTTTCAATAATATTGTAATAATATGATTATACATAAATAGCTTCAATTTTTTCAAACATTTTCCTCTGAAAACAATCAGAATCCTTTTGATACGATTAGATACCAATTAAATGCTCCCATATGCGAGCAGTTTCAATAACTTAGGTGCATTTTTAATTAAATATATTTTTTTCAAAAATATTGTTCTGCTAGCTTAAGAAAAAAGTTAGCAGAACATTGGCCAGAAACAGCATTTTTAAGCAATAAACTGTTGTAGAATGGTCATAATAATTTAATGCTCATTAAATGCTCTTGAAAAAACATGATTTTCATGATAATTTTATTGATTTTGTATAAATTTTTCAAAAATATGACATTATATGAATAGCTTCAATTTTTTCAAACATTTTCCTCTGAAAACAATCAGAATCCTTTTGATACGATTAGATACCAATTAAATGCTCCCATATGCGAGCAGTTTCAATAACTTAGGTGCATTTTTAATTAAATATATTTTTTTCAAAAATATTGTTCTGCTAGCTTAAGAAAAAAGTTAGCAGAACATTGGCCAGAAACAGCATTTTTAAGCAATAAACTGTTGTAGAATGGTCATAATAATTTAATGCTCATTAAATGCTCTTGAAAAAACCTGATTTTTATGATAATTTTATTGATTTTGTATAAATTTTTCAATATTATAATAATATGATTATACATAAATAGCTTCAATTTTTTCAAACATTTTCCTCTGAAAAAAACTATCAAATCCTTTTGAAACGATTAGATACCAATTAAATGCTCCCATATGCGAGCAGTTTCAATAACTTAGGTGCATTTTTCATTAAATATATTTTTTTCAAAAATATTGTTCTGCTAGCTTAAGAAAAAAGTTAGCAGAATATTGGCCAGAAACAGCATTTTCAAGCAATAAACTGTTGAAGAATGGTCGAAATAATTTAATGCTCATTAAATGCTCTTGAAAAAAACATGATTTTCATGATAATTTTATTGATTTTGTATAAATTTTTCAATATTATAATAATATGATTATACATGAATAGCTTTAATTTTTTCAAACATTTTCCTCTGAAAACAATCAAATCCTTTTGATACGATTAGATACCAATTAAATGCTCCCATATGCGAACAGTTTTAATAACTTAGGTGCATTTTTCATCAAATTAATTTTTTTCAAAAATATTGTTCTGCTAGCTTAAGAAAAAAGTTAGCAGAACATTGGCCAGAAACAGCATTTTTAAGCAATAAACTGTTGTAGAATGGTCATAATAATTTAATGCTCATTAAATGCTCTTGAAAAAACCTGATTTTTATGATAATTTAATTGATTTTGTTTAAATTTTTCAATAATATTATAATAATATGATTATACATGAATAGCTTCAATTTTTTCAAACATTTTCCTCTGAAAACAATCAGAATCCTTTTGATACGATTAGATACCAAATCAGGGGCGACTCGTCTATAGGTGCAACCTGTACAATGCACATGGGGACGTCAGGCAAAAACTGAATCTAAAATCCAAATTCATGCTCTTATTTTCTTATTTTTTAGTTTTATTTTTAAATAGTAACAAAGGGAATTACTTGCTTTTATTCGCGGATAAAATTGTAATTACTTCCTCAAACTCTGATTTTCAGAATTTATAGTTGAACAGGTAGGTTCAATAGCCACGAGTCGCCCCTGTACCAAATAAATGCTCCCATTTACAAGCAGTTTCAATAACTTAAAAATCAAATTAAAATAAAATTAAAATTAAAATTAAAATTAAAAAATGTAATTTAATTTATTGAGATTTGTTTCAATTAGGACTTATCATTCGTAGGGAGTTAAACCTACTTATCAAAAAAAAAATATATATATATATGAACTGACAACTAACTCAATTCAAAACTTATTGACTAAAAAGAGAGCTCATCTTAGCAATTGAGGATTGCAACGATTTTTGTCGAAAATTGTTAATAATTTTATTTGACATAGCTTCATGTTTCAACACCAGTAAGTCTATGTTATTCGAGTGTACCAAACCAAGACGCTTCAAAATCATTTTCAGAATTTTATTCCGAACCTGTTATCTGTGCAAAAGAGTAAAAAAATGAGCGGTACAGCGGTACAGCTTGGAGAATTTTGTTTTGATTGTGAAATTGAACTTTGTTTACCTTGCCGTGCCTTAACAATTGCTAGACGGACTGGGCATTAATAAAAATTTGACATATGGTTGCCGTTACAATTCGCACAGCGAAAATTTTTACTCTCTTTCACAGGACATATAGCCTTTTTGTGAGAAGAGTCTCCACAAATGAGGCATTTTCGGTCGAAGTTACAGATTTTTAAACCATGGCCATAACGTTGGAAAATTCGCAATTGGGCTTTTCTCCTCCCCCAAACTTTCTATATAACTCCCACTTTACCTGAACATTATGGATGGCATGTGGTTTGTCAAAAAATTTCAAATTTTCAACCTCAGGGCGGTTAGTAAAGCAAAGCCTGGGTGCTACATTCCGATTCGGAAA
The DNA here is from genome assembly GCF_029784165.1 of Wyeomyia smithii. NCBI lineage: Eukaryota > Metazoa > Arthropoda > Insecta > Diptera > Culicidae > Wyeomyia > Wyeomyia smithii. Next base: position 77,761,704 of record NC_073695.1, read on the forward strand.
CTGACATTCTGTTTACTATACAAAGACTTCGCAGCCGACTGTTTTAGTGGTGCGGGGCTAGCGCTACGATCCTACAGACACTAACAGTCTCTCCCAAACCGAGACTCAAACTTACGACGACTGGCTTGTTAGGCTTGCATCGTACGACGAGACCATCTGGGAGATAAGTCCGGTTAAAATGAATTAAATAATTAACAAGGGAAATTCCAGCTCTCTGACTTTTCTCACCTCATGATTTTCGTTTCATTGGATATGCCAATTAATTCTGTTGGGGTAAGTTATATGATCGGTGGTTGAGCGGTGATGATGATCTCATCAACGGTTTGATCGCTGGTGAGACCTTTCAAGACAACCTCGACCGGCTTGGCGTTCTTGATGTCATAGGTTAAAAATTTGTATATCTTATCAGTTTAATACTGAACAAGACGATTATTGCCTTTAATTGACTCAGCTAATAAGCATTCGCCGCTAATAAGCATAAGCAGTTGATCAAACAAGTGATCAAATAGTACCCAACAAATCGAAAAAAGGGACCAACAGTTGTTAGAAAATAGCCAGAGAAGTTATTGCTATTGAAAAGGATACGGAATAAGGGATTGGGCGATCTACAAGGAAAGATCAATCTTCAGGATCGATTCAGCTGAGCGGTCCCAGATCGATCCATCTAAAAAATCGGAGCTGCAGGATCGATCTCTGTTGAAACGATCTTTCAAAGCATATTTTTTGAGGCGCTGTGAAATTCACTGAACCAAGCGCCATTTTTTTTAATTGAGTTAAGTATTGACACCAGTGTAGGGGTATTGGGGGTAAGCCCGGCCCCCTAAGGAAAATGATTCTTTAGTAGCACTTGATGGCGAATACTGTTGAATTTTTTTCCACAGAATCATTGCTTAGATTGTTTTCTACAAGATATGAAGGTTTTCAGTACTTTCAAATTGTTATTTTACAAGGAATAGTGAAGTTTTGAAACTAGGATAAAAATGACGTTTAGCAATCAGTGCGGGTGAAACCGGCACCCCTTGGGGGTAACACCGGCACCTAAGTTTGTTCATGAATTAACTCGAATTAACTGAACCAATTTTAATTCGGAAACCACCGAATGAGAGATCTTACATTTCTGTATGTTACTGTTGAATTTGGTTGTTGTCGGTTAACTGGTTCTGGGCAGATTACCGGAACAAGTTCCGGTGAACATTATGTATAAACAATGAAAGAATTTGATACTCGGCAAGCCTATCATGTGGCACTCTAAATCATATTATTAACTAGTTTCATTGAAACCAGGATCACATTGACCACACCGGAGCATATTTCAAATACCACCGGAAAAGCCGTCAGTTTTGTGACTTGATTCAGTACATTTGGCACCTCTAATAACCCTTGGAATCATTCATAAATCACAGAAGAGCTTGAGTGCATGGTTCTAAGTCGATTAATTAATTTATTTATCAGCGAGATATCGGTAATAGATGAGAAATATGTGTCAGTAACATCCAACTAGCCTCAGACCATGTCGGGCTTACCCCACTCACTGGGTGACGGTGTTACCCCGACAGCACACATTTTTTTAAAAAGAGTATTTCTACAAATTTATCGCTTCAATTTACCTCAGATCGAATTCCTGTGATTGCTAACAATACAGACAATAAATTGCAGAGCAACGAAAAATTATTTTAGTCTTTTCAAATGAATAAAAGCTTAAGTTCCACTCACAAAAAATTACATCCGCTCACGCATATGCTGCAGTAGCGTATGTTTTGTCTATTATTTTGACGTTTGACGTTTCACGGTGGCTTCGATGTGTCTTAAAATATCTAAAATATTAAATACCAACACTTCACATATTCCAAAACACAGTTAATTAGCGTTTTCTAGTAAAATCCTAGGGGTGACGGTCTTACCCTCAGTGCCGGGCTTACCCCCAGTACCCCTACGTGAGAATGAATAATCTATCATACATGAAGAACAGAATTCATTTAAATAGTTCATAACGATATGGCCTCACCTCCAGTCACTGACGGACGAGCAAAATGTTGTATTAGAGAATGCGAGTGAAACATGTTTGGTGACCGCTGAGTCGAACAGTTTCGCAGACCAGCTTGTCCAAATCCAGCCATCTGCAATATCAAAATTGGTGAGGCGAGTAACTCGCCGCTCGCCTCGTTTTCTGTAATAAGCCCCAATTATAAAAAATCCCTAGAACATTGAACACCGATGACTCGAAATCATGTTTTTGGAGATTGGTTCGATCTGGTTGTACTCCGATCATTTCATTATTGCTAGTCCATCACCAGTTGCATTATGGGCAGGAATGAAATGGACTATATGGAGGCATGATGATGTCATAATCGCACGCAACCATTCAAAAGCCGATAAGACAATATTAGAAATGGTACACGATACCTGACAATCACTCAAAATTGCATAAGAAAAAGTTAAAAATATTTTTTTTAAAAGATCAAAAAAAAAACACAAAATAAACGATCTTTCTAACTTTTTCAGGTCAACAGAATCGATCTGAAAATCAAAAAACAGGAACAGGAAATCATATCTCTATCTTATAATCGAAAATTTAGAAAAAATCAATAAAATTATCATTTAATGAAAAATGCACCTAAGTTATTGAAACTGCTCGCGTATGGAAGCATTCAATTGGTATCTAATCGTATCAAAAGGTTTCTGATTGTTTTCAGAGGAAAATGTTTGAAAAAATTGAAGCTATTCATGTATAATCATATTATTATAATATTATTGAAAAATGTATACAAAATCAATAAAATTATCATGAAAATCAGGTTTTTTCAAGAGCAGTTAATGAGCATTAAATTATTTTGACCATTCTACAACAGTTTATTGCTTAAAAATGCTGTTTCTGGCCAATGTTCTGCTAACTTTTTTCTTAAGCTAGCAGAACAATGTTTTTGAAAAAAATATATTTAATTAAAAATGCACCTAAGTTATTGAAACTGCTCGCATATGGGAGCATTTAATTGGTATCTAATCGTATCAAAAGGATTCTGATTGTTTTCAGAGGAAAATGTTCGAAAAAATTAAAGCTATTCTTATAATATCATATTTTAGAAAAATTTATACAAAATCAATAAAATTATCATGAAAATCATGTTTTTTCAAGAGCATTAAATGAGCATTAAATTATTTTGACCATTTTACAACAGTTTATTGCTTGAAAATGCTATTTCTGGCCAACATTCTGCTAACTTTTTTCTTAAGCTAGCAGAACAATATTTTTGAAAAAAATATATTTAATGAAAAATGCACCTAAGTTATTGCAACTGCTCGCATATGGGAGCATTTAATTGGTATCTAATCGTATCAAAAGGATTTGATTGTTTTCAGAGGAAAATGTTTGAAAAAATTGAAGCTATTTATGTATAATCATATTATTACAATATTATTGAAAAATTTATACAAAATCAAGAAAATTATCATAAAAATCAGGTTTTTTCAAGAGCATTTAATGAGCAATAAATTATTTTGACCATTCTACAACAGTTTATTGCTTAAAAATGCTGTTTCTGGCCAATGTTCTGCTAACTTTTTTCTTAAGCTAGCAGAACAATGTTTTTGAAAAAATATATTTAATTAAAAATGCACCTAAGTTATTGAAACTGCTCGCATATGGGAGCATTTAATTGGTATCTAATCGTATCAAAAGGATTCTGATTGTTTTCAGAGGAAAATGTTCGAAAAAATTAAAGCTATTCTTATAATATCATATTTTTGAAAAATTTATACAAAATCAATAAAATTATCATGAAAATCATGTTTTTTCAAGAGCATTTAATGAGCATTAAATTATTTTGACCATTCTACAACAGTTTATTGCTTAAAAATGCTGTTTCTGTCCAATATTCTGCTAACTTTTTTCTTAAGCTAGCAGAACAATATTTTTGAAAAAAATATATTTAATGAAAAATGCACCTAAGTTATTGCAACTGCTCGCATATGGGAGCATTTAATTGGTATCTAATCGTTTCAAAAGGATTTGATTTTTTTCAGAGGAAAATAATTGAAAAAATTGAAGCTATTTATGCATAACCATATTATTATAATATTGAAAAATTTATGCAAAATCAATAAAATTATCATAAAAATCAGGTTTTTTCAAGAGCATTTAATGAGCATTAAATTATTATGACCATTCTACAACACTTTATTGCTTGAAAATGCTGTTTCTGGCCAATGTTCTGCTAACTTTTTTCTTAAGCTAGCAGAACAATATTATTGAAAAAATATATTTAATGAAAAATGCACCTAAGTTATTGAAACTGCTCGCATATGGGAGAATTTAATTGGTATCTAATCGTATCAAAAGGATTCTGATTGTTTTCAGAGGAAAATGTTCGAAAAAATTGAAGCTATTCATATATTATCATATTTTTGAAAAATTCATACAAAATCAATAAAATTATCATGAAAATCATGTTTTTTCAAGAGCATTTAATGAGCATTAAATTATTTTGACCATTCTACAACAGTTTATTGCTTAAAAATGCTGTTTCTGGCCAATGTTCTGCTAACTTTTTTCTTAAGCTAGCAGAACAAGATTTTTGAAAAAAAAAATTTAATGAAAAATGCACCTAAGTTATTGAAACTGCTCGCATATGGGAGCATTTAATTGGTATCTAATCGTATCAAAAGGATTCTGATTGTTTTCAGAGGAAAATGTTCGAAAAAATTGAACCTATTCATATAATATCATATTATTGGAAAAATTTATACAAAATCAATAAAATTATCATGAAAATCAGGTTTTTAAGAGCATTTAATGAGCATTAAATTATTTTGACCATTCTACAACAGTTTTTTGCTTGAAAATGCTGTTTCTGGCCAATGTTCTGCTAACTTTTTTCTTAAGCTAGCAGAACAATATTTTTGAAAAAAATATATTTAATGTAAAATGCACCTAAGTTATTGAAACTGCTCGCATATGGGAGCATTTAATTGGTATCTAATCGTATCAAAAGGATTCTGATTGTTTTCAGAGGAAAATGTTTGAAAAAATTGAAGCTATTCATATAATGTCATATTTTTGAAAAATTTATACAAAATCAATAAAATTATCATGAAAATCAGGTTTTTATAAGAGCATTAAATGAGCATTAAATGTTTTTGACCGTTATAGAACCGTTTTGTGACTAAAAATTCTATTTTCGTATATTGTCTGCTAGCTATTTTCTTAAGCTAGCAAACAAATACATTTTTCAAAGAAATGATGGAGCATTAAATTCGGCGATATGGCATTAAATGAGCATCGAATGAGCATTTAATTTTCATGCTATTAACTCTTTGTTCTGCTGACTTTGTACTTCCAGCTTAAGAGACATTCGTTTGTATCTTATTTTCTGAAATCGGAACAAAAGAGTAATACTTTTGTGTGGCAGCTATTATTATAGATTTTTTGAAAATATTGCTCCATTCTGTTACTCCTTGTTCATATTCTTCATATGATACCCAACTAAATTACATTTTTGATGAATTTTTATGATTTTGCTGATTAGACCAACCATGCAATTCTTTTGCGCTTGTAATGGGATGTTCATGTTCTTTAGCTAAACTTGCATTTCCTGCCGTTCGTTTTGATATGCCACCAATTGCATCGCATGGGCCTTTACCATAAGAAGTCGCAAAAAAATGCCACTCTGCATCGACGTTATATTTTGTTTCGAACTTGCAAAGTTTTTTCTATTTTTATATTGTGAGGCAGCTCCATCAGACATTAATATCGCTTTTTTCAACTCTATTGTTGTTTTAAAAAAACTCAATAATTTGGCAATGAACACCTGAACCGCAACAGTATCATGATGGAGTACTTCCGATATTATGATGAAGCTGATATTCTTAAGTGTTCCAGATTCTGAATAGTAAACAACGAAGGGATGAATGGTGGCTTGACTATTATTCCAATAACTACACGAATCACAAATTGATAAAGACGTATGAAAATGAGCTTGACTGTTCAATATTTTTAATTTTGCAATAACGTTTTTTTTTTAATTTGCGTAAGCTTAATGAGCACCGATGATCAGGAAAGGGTTTACAGCATTTGGGCTTGGTGTATTCCATTTTCACTTTATTCATCTTCACAAAATGCAAACTGTTACTAACACATCTGGAGTAGTGCAATCGTATTTATATACGAAAACAGATATTATAGGTAACCCAGTAGTTATTGGTTGCGTACTTTACAAACAGTTATTATTAGTTAACAAGTAGGTAGTGTTGCACGACAAACATATTTTTTTATAAAACATTCGGCAAGGGGGAACGTGTAGGTAGGCTAAGGTTTAGCGCTTGAGTTATTTATCCAATCGTTTTGTTGTCAAAGAATGAATTGTATATTTTTGATCATGCATTCCAATGAACGTATGGTTTTCGCTGGAGAACCATGGACAAATTAAGAAAAACGTGTATTTTCCGAAATATTATTAATTTTCGAGCTTAAATTTCAAATAACTCGATTCAAAATGACTTTCTGCATCTTTTACAATCATCAGAATACAAATATTTTAAAAATGTTTAAATTAGAATTTTTATAAAAAAATTAATCTACCATAAACACATATTTTTCATTTCTCCGTCCTAGACTTTTTTTAAAAAGTTGCGTATTAACGTCAAGTTTCTTTAAAAAAAATTTAAAAAAATTCAACTCTTTTTTTTAAATTGAAATTTAATGTTTATTTTTAATTTTTTTTGATCAAAAAAAATTTTTTTGTACAGTGTATATTTTTTCATGGTGCATTTTTAATTCCCTACAACTCATTCTCAGACAGTTTTTCTATACAACCAACGGTTTCTGGGCTACAATGCTTCGAATAAAACCTGTGCCAAAAGGCATACGCCCTTTTAGAATGTAACTCATGGGTGTAAAAAATCTCTCCACCTGTGAAAAATCCTCAGTTTGCTAAGCCAAATACGTGTGCAAAGTTTTATTCAAATCAAAAATGGTCGATATTCGGCCATCGGTCATTTCGCGCGATTTATCTCTAATATAGAAAAAAAGGTAATACATCATTCACAAAAATGTCTATTTTTGAAGGAAGAATACTCAATTCGATTTATTAGAATCAAATGTTGTTTAGTGTGTGTTCATTAGGGTGGGACAAAAAATAAATGTTAGCTCTCATGCAATTTTCGTGTTCCTTATGGGTCCAACAACAGTTGTATATATTTTCAGATCGATCGGTGGAGCTATATTTTTGCGTCCGATTTTTAAAGTGCGATTTTATATGGGAAAATCTACTTTTTCAAAACTTAGTCTCTAGATATGTCCAGTAGGCTCCTAAAAATATATCGATACATGATATTTGTAGGAAATTTTGGAAGCTGAACACCCATTCGCACAGCTGCTATCTCAACTACATCCTGTCAAAGCTTCCCAAGGACGTGAAGATTGAAGACACAGTCAAGATTCTCAATGAAATCTTCAGGCATCAAACGTCAAACGTTCCGGAAGCGGTTCATGTGTTTTTTCACGATTGTTTTTGACCATCTGCCGATGAACACTCAGCAAGCAGTTAGCACTCAACCGCAGTTCAAATATTGTTGATCTCAGCCAGGTTTTCACCCGACGTAATGTGCTGAACGAGCGTTCAATCGTGCATGTTTCCATGGTAGAGCAAGTGCAATTTTAACTGCTTTCTCAGTCGCAGGGAAGAGAGAACGGGCTTTAGCTAGCAGGTCTATAAGATCCAACTCTTCCAAGTTCTTACGGTCTGCTCTCATGCTGCTGCAATGTTTATACAAAACTTCCACCTCTCCGACAAAATTGTCAACTTCATAGAAAATTACGAAATTTTCGGTTTTGCGCTTGAACTCTTCCAACGACATGCGAATTACGTTAGCGGGATGCAGCAAGGACAACGCGTAGGCAGGTGCACTATCTTCATCAAACCGTGTTTCCAGTGAGGTTACAAGAGAATCAAGGTAAGGAATTGTCACAGCTCGGTTCCATTACTCCAAGCTAATTGATGCAGGCGGATTTACCCGGTACTTTTGCCGCTGCAATATCCTTGGTGGATCAACTGATAAACCTGTGCAATTCCACGCAACATAGCGCAAGCATTTCAATCAATTATTTTTGATCTGGCTGATACTTTACACAGATGTTTCTATGGGCTAAAGATGTAGTTTTGTTCTATTAGAGTCATTGAAAACAAAATTCTGCACCAATGTCAACATTTAGGCCCCCCCCCCTGACTACGCCTATGGCTACAGTATGATACTTTTGCAAGTTTACTTAAGGATGAGAAATAATTTCGCTCGGAATTAAGCTTGAAAGTGTGATTTTTGCTCATATCTTCGGAGAAGCCTCAAAAAAAAATTTTACGCGATATCATGTCTTAACACATGGTTGAATTTGCATTAGCTGCATGCTGCAGCAGTATTGCAGATATTCAATCAGTTTGAGGGAATAATTTAATTTACAAGCATCGTAGCGCCTTACGGTCTCCAGAAGAGTTTTTCCCAGGAAAATTTCCTACAATTATCATGTATTGATATTTTTTAGGAGCCAACTTAGCACCTCTAGAGAATAAGTTTTGAAAAAGTGGATATTCTCATATAAAATCGTATAGAAACTTTAAAAATCGAGCGCGAAAATATAGTTTCAACGATCGATCTGAAAATTTACACAGTTGTTGTAGGACCCATAAGGAACACGAAAAGTGCATGGGAGTGAGAAAATAACACCATCGTTTTTTTCCATATAACCGTGTCCCAGTCTAGTGTTCATGTTCTTGCAGTTTTGTCCGAATGAAGTACATTTTTCACGATCGTTTTTTTATCGAGCTCGGCAAATCAATTAAAAATTCAATAGCTCTGGTTTTCCCAGGAACAAGTTCAACTGTTTTTCGCCAATCTAGAACAACATTTTGTAGACGTATTTTCTTCTCTGGACTCTTATCTGAGCAAAATTTCCAATGTTTTCAACTATAGTGGATCGCTGCAATGGCATTTACTGACTGCTAAGTGATTGGCGAATGCATTTACCTGACCGACCGCAATCTCGAAAGCACTTTCACGATCGCGATCCGTTACAGTTTCACGGTTTCGATAATGAAAGTCTTTGCGCAGATCCGTCATGTGAACATTCCGACCAATAAAGCAGCCCCCCACAGTCGGTTATTTTAAGAGCCTTCATTTTTCTTCAGTACTAAACACATATTAGTATTTTTTGGTACTTATAGTGTATACATGAACACTATCAAAAATTTTTTAACACCGTTTATTAGAAAGTACTGTAGTTTTTGATTGATATCGATACTAATTTTGAAAAATACTATGAGCGAAACGTACTAGAAAAATCGACAATATATTGTGCGAGTGCTTTTGACAGTTCCAAGTTACATATCAGCTATTCAGTTGGGTGTGTTCCACATACAAATGATAGTGAACTGCAAGCTCTAGTTATTTATTGCTCTATCTTCTAGCACAACATAAGCAATTATTTTCCGTTACCGCCACCGAATGGTACAAATTAGTCAGACGTTCCCCTATAAACCATAGTATTCACGGTACTGAGCGAACTGGAGACCCTAAATCGCGGTGGACCTGAATCACGGTTGGTTGAAAGCATCGCGTATCAACGGTTGGGCAAACAGATAGCGTGTATATGTTGACTTTTAGACTGATACGATAACAAAATGCACTCAACAGGTACATCTTTTATATTCAGTTGGCTACTTTTCGAGGAAGCATAACCACCGAAAACGAAGCGTGAAAATAATCAAACGACTGTCTTTTTCTGTCTATAGTTAACAACAAGTAATAAAATTAAATTGAAAATTTAAATGAAAAGGAGTTCCGATCGAGTTATGGCACGCTATGCCCCATTGATTTCCATACTCAATACGTGCTCCATGAGTTATTATGAATTTCCAACATTGCTGGAGCGAAGGCACACGTGAATTTCAACATTTGAGACATTAGAGAGATATGCGTTTTGACCTGAAGCGCTAAAGGTTTTATTTCCATTTTTTAACCGTATCTAATCGGAGGACTACGCACCATCACCAGTGGTTTCCTATTGTGCATTTCATAATCAAATGCGAAATTGATAATGAACAACCTAGTTGAATAAACAGATGAGAACATAAATTAGAAAGCCAAACCAGCAATCAACCTCCACGCGCAATGGCAAGATAAGAAAATGTGGCACAGTTTTCATCCGAAGACCTCCATAAGGATGCGAGCTAATCAGGAAATGAGCAAAACCATCTCATCACGAGGAAACACACAAGCATCAGAAGCTTATGACTTCGCTGTTCGGTTGTCAGACCGATTAGTAATAGGAACAGCCCGATGCGCATAATATGGAAACAAAGCGGAAAAGCAGCCATCTGTGAACAAATATATTAATTTAATGATATCGTAAAAGACCCACTGGAGCGCTGGTCTCCCTACAAACTACCTACCGGCTGCACGTAGCGTTGGTTCGATTTTCTCTCACACATTGGTACGGTACGGTGCGTGCGCAGTTTCAAAGAAAATTCTTAAATTTTCTCAACTGGAACATTTTCCGACGGGTGCGGTGCGAGTATTAGTATGTATGTATATGGGTATGATGAACATATATTTCACGGTCGCCTCGATCCGACACAGACAACAATCACCATCATCTATTTCGCTCTCGTTTAACGACACGCAACAAGCCTCGCTGCGGATTTTACATTTCTTTTAGGATAAGCGAGCGCATATCGATTCTACAAGGCTTTGCGTTGTAATGCTTTTCACAACCTAGCCAGCTCGGCTACCGAGCCGCCAGATGGTGTGGGTGTAGCTTGCTAATGATGGTATGATAAATTTGCGGTAATTTTTTTCTTTTGCTTGTTTTTCCCTTCGCGGCTGGTGAGCAATGAAAATCGAAAACAACATCGAATGTCGATACACTGTGGCAGTTGCACAAAGGGCGCATAGTTTGAATACGCTGCGGATGAAGAGCGAATGATTGACAACTTTCCATAATGATAGGTAGTGCTTTTTCATTTATATACTTACAAAGTGTTTCGTATTTATAGAAGCGTCAATGCAATTTATGTTTTTAAATTGAGCAAAATTTTAAAACTTTCTAGATGATGTTTGGAATAGCCAAATTCGCACGAACATCCCCACATTACCAAATTTCGAAAGTTTCAAAATTGTCATTGAAACATGACTTCCACAGCATATAGGAATCCAAGAACTGAGTCAACAGCTTAAAAGTACCCTCATTCTATGCAAATACCGTACCGGTATGTAAATACCGTTAAAGACGCCTTCAAATGCGTTAAACCAAAAACCAAAATCTTGAGAAAAGATTCAATGACCAGTCAAATATTGGAGAGTATTTTTTATATATAAGGAATTAGCACGTAGCTTCATGGTTTTCATGTAGGCTTATCATCGAAACTTTCATTTTTCTGCGAAGGAGGCGAAAGTGAAGTAAGTTTCAGATACGTTAATTGGTTGTGTATAGGAGTAAAAAACCAACAACAGATATGTTCGCAAGGCATCAAATGGTGAGTTGACAACCTGGAAGGAGCGTCAAACATAGCTTCGGGCCTCACAAGTTCCTATCTCACACCTCCACGAGTCATATGATTACACTAGACTGCCGGTTGAAACATGGATACAACTGGTTGGTGTTGCCTGGGCAATGTTGTCATCCGACAATAGCTAAGTGAGAAGGTGCGACGCGATCATTGGCGCGTTAACCATATTCCGGCGGTAGAGGAAATGCTTCGCCAACCCGAGCGTCTGCTCACCAAGATGGTGCGGCTCAAAACAGCGTCTGATCTCCATGTTAGGAGCAGCTGATCAACGTCCTGGTGGCAGCGTGACACTCTAAACAGAGCTGACACGATGGTCCCCCGGCGAGACAGGGGGTTGGGGAAGGCCCAACGAGCCGCCCCGGAAAACAACATGTTACAAACAACGTAAGAGATAATACGGATCGGAACAATCGGCATGGACCTAGGCAACGAAATAAGGACTACGATTGGAAACTTGGGACATGGAACTGCAAATCGCTCTGCTTTCCAGGATGCGACAGGATAATTTATGACGAGCTACATCCACGCAACTTCAAAGTCGTAGCGCTGCAGGAACTTTGTTGGACAGGACAGAAGGTATGGAAAAGCGGGCACCGGGCGGCTACTTTCTACCAAAGTTGTGGTACCACCAGCGAGCTAGGAACCGGCTTCATAGTACTGGGTAAGATGCGCCAACGCGTGATAGGGTGGCAGCCGATCAACGCAAGGATGTGCAAGTTGAGGATAAAGGGCCGGTTCTTCAACTACAGCATCATCAACGTGCACTGCCCACATGAAGGAAGACCCGACGACGAGAAGCAAGCGTTCTACGAGCAGCTGGAGCAGGTCTACGATAGCTGCCCGCGACGGGACGTGAAGATCGTTATTGGGGACTTGAATGATAAGGTAGGACGGGAGGCAATGCACAGACCGGTAATCGGACCAGATAGCCTGCATGCCGTGTCTAATGATAACGGCCATCGATGCGTAAACTTTGCGGCCTCCCGTGGTATGGTAGTCCGAAGTACCTTCTTCCCCCGTAAAGGTATCCACAAATCCACCTGGAGATCACCCGACCAACAGACAGAGAACCAAATCGACCACGTTTAATCGACGGCAGGTTTTTCTCCGACATCATCAACGTTCGCACCTACCGCAGTGCGAATATAGATTTGGACCACTACCTAGTAGCTGTGTGCATGTGCTCAAAACTATCGACGATGTATAACACCCGCCGAAGTCGAACGCCGCGACCAAATATTGAGCAACTGCGGGACGCCGAGGCTGCACAGGAATACGCGCAGCAGCTGGAGGCAGTGCTACCTACGGAAGAGCAGCTTGGCGCAGCTACCCTTGAAGATGGCTGGAAAAGCATCCGATCCGCCATAGGTAACACTGCAATAGCGCTACTAGGTACAAGGGCCCCGAATCATAGAAATGACTGGTTTGACGGCGAATGCAAACGGTTAGTCGAGGAGAAGAATGCAGCACGGGCGAGAATGCTGCAACACCGTACGAGAGCGAACGTGGAACGATACCGACAGGCACGGAACAGCCAAAACTCAGTCCTCCGAAGGAAGAAGCGCCAGCAAGAGGACCGAGATCGCGTAGCGCTGGAAGAGCTGTACCAAGCTAACGACACTCGGAAGTTCTACGAGAAGCTGAACAGCTCCCGCAAGGGCTTTGTGCCGCAAGCAGATATGTGCAGGAGCTTGGACGGCAACCTCCTAACAGACGAGTGTGAGGTGATCGAAGGGTGGAGGCAGCACTTCGACGAGCATCTAAACGGCGATGCAGTAGAGCGCGAGGACGACGGTATGGCAATTGATCTTGGTGCACGAGCAGAAGACATCAGAATTCCAGCTCCCGATCTTCTGTAGGTGGAGGAGGAGATTGGTCGGCTGAAAAACAATAAAGCTGCTGGAGTGGACCAACTTCCCAGCGAGCTATTGAAATACGGTGAGGAAACTCTGGCTAGAGCCGTGCACTGGGTCATTGTCAAGGTTTGGGAGGAAGAACGAGTACCGGAGGAGTGGATGGAGAGTATTGTGTGTCTCATCTACAAAAAGGGCGACAAACTGGAGTGCTGCAATTACCGGGCAATCACTACAAGTACTCTCCCAAATACTTTACCGTCGACTATCACCATTTGCGAAGCAGTTCGTGGGGCACTACCAGGCGGGATTTATGGGTGCCCGCGCCACCACGGATCAGATATTCGCGGTTATGCAGAAATGCAGAAATGCCGCGAATATAACGTGCCCACACATCATTTGTTCATCGACTTTAAATCGGCGTACGACACAATCGATCGGGACAAGCTATGGCAAATTATGCACGACTACGGATTTCCGGACAAACTGACGCGGTTGGTCAAAGCGACGATGGATCGAGTGATGTGTGTAGTTCAAGTTTCGGGGGCACTCTCGGGCCCCTTCGAAACCCAAAGAGGTCTAAGGCTAGGTGATGGTCTCTCGTGCCTACTGTTTAACATTGCCACACGAGTGGCACGATATTCCAAAAGTCGGTTCAACTGTTTGGTTTCGCCGACGATATTGACATTGTGGCTCGGACCTTTGTGAAGATGGCGGATACGTACATCGGACTAAAGGCTGAAGCCAAACGGATTGGACTGGTCATCAATGCATCGAAGACGAAGTACATGAAAGGAAGGGGTTCACGAGAGGACAGTGCTAACCTCCCACCTCGAGTTCAAATTGGTGGTGATGAAATCGATATGGTTGATGAGTTCATGTATCTGGGCTCACTGGTAACTGCCGACAACGATACCAGCAGAGAAATTCAACGGCGCATTATGGCAGGAAATCGTGCATACTTTGATCTCCGGAGGACGCTCAGATCGAGTAGAATTCGTCGCCGCACCAAGTTAACCATCTACAAGACGCTGATCAGACCGGTAGTCCTTTACGGGCATTAGACATGGAATATGCTTGTGGAGGACCAACGCGCCCTTGCGGTCTTCGAGCGGAAGGTGTTGCGTACCATCTTTGGTGGACTGCAGATGGAAAACGGAGTGTGGAGAAGGCGAATGAACCACGAACTGCAGGAGCTGCTCGGGGAGCCATCTATCGTTCACACCGCTAAGATAGGCAGGTTGCGGTGGACTGGGCATGTTGTAAGGATGTCAGATGACAGCCCGGTAAAGATGGTTCTTGAAACCAATCCGTCAGGGACGAGACGGAGAGGTGCAAAGCGGGCAAGGTGGATCGATCAGGTGGAAGACGACCTGCGGACCCTACGCAGACTGCAGAGCTGGCGAACTGCAGCCATGGACCGAGTTGAATGGAGACGACTCTTACGTACAGCAAAGGCCTCACCACGGCTTGGGACTGTTTGGTAAGGTAAGGTAAGATATGTTCGCAGTGTTTATTTTATTTAAGGGCATTACCGACCTGTGAAGAAACATAACACCTATATTTAGATAAAGATTCGTCACTTTGAAGATATGTATTTTTATTTTGAATGATTTGCACTTATGCTGTGTGTATCATGTGAGTAGTGTCGATGTGATGGGAGCGCCCAACCACGAGAAATCGACAGCCTAGACTTGTTCCTAAAAAAGTTAGGGTTTACAATCCTGAGAATGATTTGCCGGGAAATACTTTAATATATCAAACTGTATAGCAACACTGACACTTGGTCGTTTATCACGTCAGAAAAACTGAAGGAATTGGACACTCCAATTTCTAATGAAATGTATGACGCTTTTGTGAACGAAATCGAAGAGCAACGGACCGAAGAGCTTGGATCGAACATTAAGTTCTTGAACAACAATAGTTTTTCGTCTAGCCCCGAACTATCTGCCCTAACTAATTGTTCAAGTTCATCAAGAAGGAAGCCTAGAACATGATCAAGACAAATCAACCGAAAAGGACGACTTTCATTTGTTCTATTGAATGTGCAGTTTACCCGCTCTGTTTTATTTTGAAAATTTGACGTCAACTCGCTTTAGTGAATCACTATCGCATATCGGACTATAACTGACGTTATTAGTGATCACGAAAAGAGTTAAGTGCATTTTTTTTCTATAAAGATATTTCTATTGCTATCGTTATTCAAGTGGACTGTGAATCGTGTGCTGGCTTTGTTATTGTTTAGCCATAGTCTTCGCCGCGCAATTTGACTATCATTCGGTTAGCCTACCCAAAGGCGCTTGATTTCGCAAAACATATTTTCGATTTGTTTTGATTTGATTACTCACAGTAGTATTATGGAGAAGAAACTGTGTAGTGAATGCAAACTGGAAATCAACGACCTTGAGCCGATTCGTTGTGGCTTTGGCGAAACATGCTACCACATAAATCAGCAATGCTGTGGCTTTAACAGCCGTGGTTGCAAAGAACTCTTTGCGCAGGGCAAAATACTATTCATTTGTCCTCACTGCAGGGGAAAATTGAACGGTCGTTCGAATAACGCTTACATTGCTGACACACAAATTGCTGATACAAAACTTGATTTGCCTTCTCAAGTCCAAAGACTATGCGAAGTGGTAGATGGACTAAGTAAAAAGGTCGAAAATATGTCTCATATGTCGTTGAGTCGTGATGGTAACGTTGGAACACCCACCAATTTGTTATCCGCTAATTTGTCCACCACACCGATTTGGCCGGTAAGAAATTCTAAACGCCGCCGTGAAGACCGTATGCCAGTTGATATCGCTACCGATCGAGGCACTAATACAATAGACTTGAGTGATCTTTCTGTGCCTTCGGTTGCATCAGTTGTAGCGAAAAAATGCTTCTGGCTTTACCTGTCAGTATTAAACCCTAAAGTAAACGAAAGTGACGTTCAAAAAATAGTCTCACGATGTCTGAATGAAACCGAACCTGTTGCTGTTATACGGCTCGTTCAAAAAGGTGCTGACACATCGAATTATTCGTACATATCGTACAAAATTGGATTGAATCCCGACGTAAAATCTATTGCACTGGACCCTGCTTCTTGGCCGGCTGGATTACTATTTAGAGAATTTATCGACCGTTCAAAAAACTAGAGCCCGAATTTCACGACCAAACTACTACATCATGTGCTGTTCAAGAATCTTCTCAACTGCGTTCATTTATTGACGGTGGGAGCCTAAGGGTTCCCACCAGAGGCGAGTATTTTAACAATTCTTTCGTGTCTCCTGTACTGTACCGCTCATCTTTCCAGTCTTATGATCGTGACAGAGCTGGCGTTTGGGTGTATCAACAGAACGTGCGCGGACTTAGGACTAAAATTGACGAGATTTACCTGGCAACAAATGACTGCAACTACGACATTATCATGCTAACCGAAACTGGACTGGATGACAGCATTCTTTCTCCTCAGTTATTTGGTACTTCATACAACGTCTTTCGATGCGATCGGAGTTCGCTTAATAGTCATAAACGCTCTTTTGGTGGAGTTCGAATCGCTGTCGCTCAAAAACACACAAGCACGATTTTTGAAACCGCTCACGGAAAATCTCTAGAGCAGGTATGCGTCAAGGTCATGATCAATGATTTAAAGCTGCTGTTGTGTAGTATTTACATCCCTCCTGACAAGAGCAATGATGTTGCTATCATAGATGCTCACATAGCTTCCATACGCGATTTTTGTAACAACGGCACTGCCGACAGCACCGTTTTGGTTTGCGGTGATTATAATAGGCCTCGAATAGTTTGGGTCAGTTGTGACGGCGTTATTCAACATGAGAATTCTACACAACTTTCTACAGCAAGCACCGCACTCATTGACGGGATGGACTACTTGAATTTAAGCCAGGCTAATTTACATCGTAACCATCTCGGCCCAGTGTTAGATCTAGTGTTCCACTCTTCGGACACTCAATTGACTGTTAACAGATGTGTTGCCCCGATAGTGCCGGTTGATTCGCATCATCCGCCTTTAACGATTTTTATTCCTACTAAACATGAGGTTGTGTGTTCCTGTGATATAATTGACAGGCGCGGATTAAATTACCGTAAAATTGATTTCGCAGCATTCTCAACTTATGTCTTGATTATTGATTGGCTAACTCTTTTGGAAACTGATGATGTTGATCGGATGGCCGAAAGTTTTTGTTCAGTTATTTGTTCATGGCTCAACGAAAACTTACCGTTTTCCAAACGACTTTCTTACCCTGCTTGGACCTCTCGCCACTTAAGAGAACTGAAACGAAAACGGAACGCTTGCCTACGTAAACTGCGTCGCCAGCGGTCAACTGACTCGATACAAAACTTCAAGCGTGCAAGTGACGAATATCGAAAGTTGAGCTCAAGCTTGTACAAATCATATGTCTTGAATGTTCAAACTGACTTGCGGAGAAATTCAAAAAAGTTTTGGCATTTTATAAATTCAAAACGAAAGAGAAGCACAATCCCTACGAAAACCTACCTTGATGATGTCGAATCTAACTCTGTTTCTGATTCATGTGAGCTATTCCGGAAATTTTTCTCTTCGGTATTTGCTTCTGATTGTGTATCTAACGACAACGCAAGTCGTGCGCTGCCAATGTTCCAGCTGACCTTATTGACCTTGACATTTCTGAAATGACGCCTCAAATGCATTTTACCGCTGCAAGAAAACTGAAAAATTCTTTCTCTGCTGGTCCCGACGGTATACCGGCTGTACTTTTATGCCGTTGTGGGAGACTCTGGCTACATCACTTTGCTCTATATTCAATCAATCGTTGGTGCAAGGAAAATTTCCCAAGGTTTGGAAGCACTCTTATATGTTTCCAGTCTTCAAGAGTGGTGAACGTCAAAATATAAGAAACTATCGTGGAATTACTAATCTGTGTGCGGCATCTGAGCTGTTCGAAATTATTGTGAGCACTGTTATCCTGAACTGCACGAAAAATAACATTTCCTCCGATCAGCATGGATTTATACCTGGCCGTTCCGTAGCAACGAACCTCATGGACTTCACATCAAACTGTATCGCTGAAATTGAACGCAAAGCGCAAGTCGATGTTATTTACACCGACCTAAAAGCAGCTTTTGATCGCATCGACCATTCTGTACTGCTGAAAAAAATATCGCGATTGGGAGCATCGTCACGTTTCGTCAAGTGGTTGGAATCATTTTTGTGTGATAGAACGTTGCAGGTTAAGCTCGGTGCGACTGTCTCTACTTCCTTCACGAACAAATCTGGTGTACCGCAAGGTAGTAATCTTGGGCCACTACTTTTCATCATCTTTTTTAACGACGCGGCTAGCGCTCTAGGAATTGGTTGCAGACTTGTTAACGCCGATGATCTGAAAATTTATTTGACGATTCGTAATATTGAAGATTGTTACCGTTTACAGTCCCTACTGGACTGCTTTGTGACGTGGTGTAAACTAAATGCCCTGACACTGAGCACGGCAAAATGTGAAGTGATTACATTTCACCGGATTCAATCACCGATAATTTTTACGTACGCAATTGGCGGAATGGTGCTAAACAGAGTCGATCACGTAAACGATCTTGGCGTTATCATGGACCAAAGATTGACTTTTGAAAGACACCGCACAACGATCGTTTCTAAAGCCACTAGACAACTTGGTTTCATCGCAAAAATTGGACGTGAATTCAAGGATCCCCATTGCTTTAAAGCGTTGTATTGTTCTTTAGTGCGTCCCATACTGGAAAATGCAAGTGTGGTTTGGACTCCGCATCAGCTGTCTTGGAATCTCAGATTAGAACGGGTGCAGAGAAGATTTATCCGTTTGGCTTTGAGAGATTTACCCTGACGTGATCCAGTTAATCTTCCACCGTATGTAGATCGCTGTCGTTTGTTAGGAATTGATACGCTTGAACGTCGCCGAAAGACACAGCAGGCATTATTCGTTGCTAAGATTTTAAATGGCGAAATAGACTCACCGAAATTGCTATCCACGATAATTTTTCGCGCTTCACATCGCATGCTGAGATCTTCAACGATGCTACTAAATACATTCCACCGCACGAACTACGGTTACTACGAGCCTGCAGCATACATGGTTAGAATTTTCACAAATGTTGAACATCTTTTTAACTTTGGTGAATCCACACATATTTTTAAACAGAAAATTGTTAGACTAAGTTCCTTTTAACTATCGATTCATTAAGACAACTGTCAGATGATGCTATAAACAAATAAACAAATAAACTAATGTACTAATGGAACCTATCTATGCTCAGTTTTACAGAAGCAACTTGCATTATTTGAGCTCAACGGATAATTATCACGAATCTAAAGCGACTGTTTGACTGTTTGAAAACCCTGAAACCTACCTCGACGGACAGTGAGAGGGTGTTCTCCTTTTACACAGTGCAACAATTTTTTTTTTGCCTTGGCTTCTATGTATGATTTTTTATGTATTTTGACACAAAAACAAATTTTCCCAAATTTAAACACATCTTAAGGGGTAACAGTGGCGCCATTTGGAATTTTTGAGAAATCGGAAATTTTGGATGTTTTTCGACGCCATTTTGTTTTGAAGCCAAATATCAAAATTTTAGGAGTTTGTCCACATATTAGCTTTTTTTTTACCCATCTTTAAAAATAACAGATCTTTTTTTTTCCTGTGTGGACTCATCACTGCGATCAGAGATTTAGATCTATTGTGATATTGCCCAGGTGTTTTCTGTACTCCGCACTTCATATTATTGGCAGTATCACTATTGAAGTAAGTGATACGCTTATCTTTCATATCTGTGCTTGTGTGTAAAAGTTTTACCTTTCCATTTTAAAGCTTACTAATCTACTATACCGAGCCTCTGTCCATCCTAACAATATCGCCTAATAACAATTCCCTGGAGAGAACTTTCATACGTTACTTACACCAGTTTTATTATAATAGGGACTTAAAGGTTACTGCAGAATTCAGATTGAAGGAAGGGTACTTGGTGGGAAGCCTGAGAATAAACCCATACTAAGTCCTTTGGTATCTGATCCTCGTAAAATATCAGCAACATGTGAATTTGCTCCAATTCCCCTACAATAATAAAATAGGATTATCTTGATGTTAAATTAACTTTTTTGAAATTTGTTTGATGTATTTTCAATTATGAAAGCGATAAGATACAATACAATAGATACAATAACAATTTATCTTTACGTGATCCTGCCCCTATTGCAGGGAGGGGGTCGCATTTTTGGCCAGGACCGGTCAAAATATAAAAATTTCGCTTCAGTTTTGAGACAGAATAATCGCGTCTTCGATAAAGTGAAAGGCGATCCTCTTCTCGCAAAAAGGGGAGAATCATGTGAAGACAATTTTTTATTGTAACTTTGAATATCTCTTTCACTCTTGATATTACATTAAACATGTGATTCATGAGACTTTTTCATTCAATATAAGACAGATTTTAACTACCACTTTAGATATTAGCGCATTGCCAATTATGCTCATATATACTCGATAAAAATAGCGTCGAAAAAACATCGAAAATTCCCGATTTCTCAAAAACTCAAAATGGCGCCATTGTTGCCCCTTAAGGTAATATGTGTTCAAACTCGGGAAAATTCATTTTTGCGTTAAAATACATGAAAAATTCACCCATAGAAGCCAAGGCGAAGAAAAAGTGAATTTTTGTTGCGCAGTGTTATCGGTTCTAATATCGTCAGGTTGGTCTAATTATCGCCCAGGGGATAATGAAGTCATAGAGAACTTATCTTTTGCAGGAAGATGCTCTGCATTATGAAGAACCATTATAAAAGAAATTAACGCTATAGGACATCGTTTACCCCCCTGACGATAATAGGTAAAACCTGACGATAATGAAGCCGATGCTCTATATAATTTTCTTATAATTTTATTTATCCGTTTCATGGTAGGAACTTAAAGCTGTATATAGTTCTCAGTAAAAACAAAATGCAATTAATTAGTAGATAAATTGAAAACAACTTAATGTGTCATTCCATCATGAGGTAAGTCAATCCTCGTAAAGCTAGCTTTATTTAGAATCCGGAATAAACGATTGAGCTCTATCTCTGAGTTTGCTCAGGAAACTTGTTAGGTAATTAAAATGAAGGTCTTTAATTGTACCTTTAGAGAAAAATATAAGAACATGAGTCATCGAATGAAACATCAATATAACATATCAATCGAAAAACACGCAGTGTTATCTCCATAAATTCATAAGTGATTTGCTTTCACTAAATGTTGACTGATGCAAATTTGTTGGAAATTTTATGTACAATAAAATTTCGCTATAATTTTCAATGGACTTTTGAATTTTTAAACAAAATCTAAGCAAAAAATACCTATGGAAACCCTTCGTTTACAATGCCATAGTGAACGATGGGGATACTTACTACACTATTACAATCACTTTTTCGTTTTGAATAGTTTAGGCGTTTATGACAGGAAAAACGGTCAATGTTAACAGCAGAGGAAACATCACGATTTTCCGATCAAACGTTTAACACACAACAAACTTCCGCTGTCGAGAACACGAACTGATCAACTGGCAATCATGCATTACGCAACTTTCCAAATCGCTGTAATTCATTCAACTATTAGTCGAGTGCTTTGAACCTTGTTGGGCACGCCGCCATCACCTTTCGCTGGACATTGATTTGTTGTCAGAAAAAAAGACTAAAACCAATAAAAAAATCAACCACGAAAAACACTGTCCATGTATACCCGATCTAGTAATTTACCGACATATCTTTCGTCTGCGGTTGGGTAACCGTGGGTGGGTGGTAAACTATCGGAAAATTGTATGTGCACTCCCCACACAAACCCGAAGTGAAATGGAAAAAAGGGAAAAGAAAATTCGCGTCGATCGCGTTGAAAATGAAAAATGTGAAAATATGTTATGCCGCGTACAGCATGCGGGACAGACACAGCAGCATATACTGACACCCCATGCTTACTATACCCAAGGCTGGTGCTTCAGCATGCCAAGATTAAACAGAGCATTCAGTGTACTTTAAAAGGAGATGCATATCAATTGTTGGGGCCAGTATCAGTACGGATTGCAATCGATTAGCAGCGTACGCGGTGTAGTGAACAATTGACTATCGGGACAGCCGTCTAGTGAAAAGGATTATTTCCGAAGAAAATAGGTGCCAGTGTGCGTGATAGAAATATCTGAAACATTGTTGAAAGTGAACTTATATTGTCGACAAAAGTAGCTACTGCCACTTACAAAAATGATTAGAATGTCGAACCGGAGCACCGTGCTGGAATATCTGTTGCTTGCCTCATTCATCACCTCCACACTGTGCGCCTCGGCCGCTGGCTTTCGCGGCCAGACCCGTGTGGTCCCCAGCAATAAGAACGAAAACAGCTGGTTCAGTGGTGAGCTGAGTGTGCTGCAGAAGGTCCTCGATGACTGCCAGGATAAGCAAGAATTCACCGGTTGCCTGAAGGGTAAAGCCCTAACTGCCTTGTCGCGCGCAATTGACATGGTGAGTGCGATTTTCAGAACGTGAATAGAATAGTGTTGTGCATTATAATTGGTTGGGATCTGTGTGTAATTCGAATTAAAATTTAGGAAATATGTGCGGCTCTTGTATGTTACCAGAAAAATTAAGTTGGAGCTAACTACCACGAGTGTTGGTGCTGTTTATTTTTCAGGAATCGGTTCAATTACTTGACGGAGTGTCACTGATCAAACAGAAGGTTGCCGAAAATGATAGCATTCCACTGATAGGCGATGCTCGACTACTAAGCGGACTAAGCGAAATCGATCGCTCAATCCTAAGCAAACTGAACAAATTCTTCCAGACGCATTCGCTGCGTGTGGATATGCAGAGGCAGGAGGGAGCTGCTCGTGGCAATAATAAAAATAAGCATCACCGCTACCTGATCGCTGCTTTCCTAACTGCCATGGGAATTGCCGGTCCAATCGGTTTGAAGGTGCTCGCTGCTGTTGCCGGCAAAGCATTGGTAATTTCTAAGGTTGCTCTTACCATCGCCGGAATTATCGCCTTGAAGAAGATCTTCGCTCACGACCATCACGAGGAAACCAGCTTCCAGGTTCACGCTGGACATGATAACAGGTGAGGCTGGAAAATCTAGAAATCACGCTACTTCAAACTAATGCATCTTCATTTTTTATTATCTAGACGAACTGCGTACGTCGTTCGCAACCCAGCTAAGATGGCTGCCAGCGTCGATCCCTATCGGTATTACTATGAACAGCAGCAACAGCAACAACAACCACAATATGGCACCGTTTAAGCAGCATAATAATCATCACATAGTTAAATCGGTACGATACGCTCCCTTCGCTTGAGAAGGACACGAACAGCACATCTCCTGTAAATTAATATTTATTTTTAAATTATTGCAAGCATTAAATTATTGCTAGAGTTCTCTTTAGTAAGTAGGTGAAATCTAGTGCAGAGGCCGCGAAAAATATCTTTTGCAAGCAGGTTTTTCGATCCTGTTTGCGAATTTGTAAATTAAATCACAGAACCAATACAGCACATGATACCAAAAATTGAACCAAACACAATATTCACATTAAGGGACTCATAAAGTAAGAGGCAAAATAGTAAACTAGTAGACAGTAACATGAAAACACAATTAACAAACCCAAGACAGATTTTATTTGAAGACTAATATCGTTGATAAAAGTTGTTAGCAATTTGCAGTGTGACCTAACGAAATGTGAGGAAAATAAACGAAATAATACGAGTATAATTTCTTCTGTCGAGCTGTTTTGGTTTGTCAGAGCGTTAAACTGCTAACGAAGAGTGACTGCGCACATTAGCACAATTCCCTAGTAAATTAGTGTATGAACGAGAATTCGTTATCATATCGGGCTCATCTAGTCGAAAACAGGTTTTGATTCTATTTGTTTCAAAGTGCCAATTGATTATAAAAAATCAGTTCATATAAGACTCCATTTACAATGTTCATATACATGCGTGCTTAGTTGTTTAATAAATAATTTATTGAATTGTTTAGATCAAAGCCCACGGAACCGCGCTCACATACGATACCGCAACAATCATTCTCGGAAACTGAGAAACTGACCTGTTGGAAGAACCCGGATACGGTCGTTAGTTTTTGGGTGCGTTCGGAAGGTAAAAAAGACGAACGAAAAAAAATC
Source organism: Wyeomyia smithii (assembly GCF_029784165.1). Taxonomy (NCBI): domain Eukaryota; kingdom Metazoa; phylum Arthropoda; class Insecta; order Diptera; family Culicidae; genus Wyeomyia; species Wyeomyia smithii. The sequence goes on from NC_073695.1 coordinate 77,786,254, forward strand.
GCAGCCCAGGCAACAAATAATAATTTTATAACATTTTTTCAACTTTTTTTTTTTTTGTAAGATTTGGACCACTGCGACCAATATTTTGATCTTTTGTGGTATTTTTTTTCTTTTTTTTTTTTTCAATTAAAGCGTGCTATAAAACTTTTTTTGTGGCTTGGGCAGCTCCCGTCGAAAGAGAAAAAAAGCCAGATTCTGATTTCGACTCCGTTGGGTGTCAATCTATAGTTTTACTCTATTTTCAGTAAAGACACGAAATTTTCATTGGTCCTAGTGTCAACTGCAGAGTATTTTGCTCCAAACTCAACGTTTTTGAAACGAATGTTTGAGACCAAGTTACGACCAACCAAGTTATATTGTCAATATTTTTCAGGAATCGGTTGTCATCAGATAACACCAGCAGTAAGTGTCGGTCGATTTTGACATATCAAATAGCTGAGACATATGGTAAACAAACCGCTTCAACTGGCTGTGGTTATTCTATTTTAAGAAACGGCGACTGAAGCGCATCGAGAGTTGAAAAAAAGTTTACAGAAGTGCTGTTCGAGGTGAAACGACGTGATTGGTTTCGTCTATTTGAAGACGATTATTTCGATGCTGACAACTTGATGAAAGGACAAAAAGCGTCGAAGAGGCTGAATTGGAAGAATTACTCGATGAAGCCATTTCCAGGCTATTGCATGCTTTGAGAAGTCAAAAACAAGAAAATTGGGTTCCTTATAATTTTAAGCCAAGGAACATTAGGCGTCGTTTTTTCGGCTGTGAACAATTGCTCCAGCGGCGGCAACTTGAAGAAAAGTAAGTCATGGGGGCTGCTCAGTGCTCAGTCATGCTTTTACTTCGGTGGCTTGACCGATTATGCACGTTTATAGTTAGCTATTATTATTATTATTTTTTTTTTTTCTTCATCTATAATTTATTTGACACGGCACAAATACAATTCAATGTTTAACGGCGCCAATTATATCTGGTAGCTTACTTTCTAAAGTATCTTAATAACTAAAAGCAAATTTTTTATCCTCGCTGCCGACTACGAGCTGAGACTAAATCTAACTTAAAGCTAGAATGTTTTGCATTAAAGCACTGGTTTGTTGTTTGATGGTTTTCCATTGCTATAGGTAAGCAGCATATTGAATATGTTCCGCTGCTGGGCCAAGATATTACGGACTGGCATATTGGGATGTCTTTCTCGGGCCTTGAGAGTATCGTGCGGGTCTGATTGCTGTTTTCGGATCCGGGGTCTTAACGTGTTCTTGTCGTTTGGTTGGATGTAGGCGGAAGGGGATAGGACTAAACTGGGGCGTGGATGGATTTCAGGAAAACGTATATAAGGGACATGTAGAATAGGTCACGGCTCGCCAAGACATCACGAACAGGAACAGCCGGCTGTCCACCCTCGGCCTGAAGGGAAACTATTAATTTAGACCTGGCGTCACGGTGTACAGGGCATGACCAAACAACGTGCTCTATGTCGTGATAACCTTCCCCACAGGCACAGACACCACTCTCTCCGAGCCCAACACGACGGAGATGCGCGTCAAATCTATAGTGATTGGACATAAGCCGGGACATCACGCAAATGAAATCCCGACCTACATCCAACCCCTTGAACCACGGGTTCGTCGACACCTTGGGGATTATGGAATGTAACCACCTTCCCAGTTCCCCTCTGGTCCAAGCATTTTGCCAACTGATGATCGTATTCTGACGTACAAATGCGAAAAATTCATTAAAGGCAATTCAGGTCTTTCAGGTCTTTCATAAATATCACTGTTTGTTGCGCCCACCTTAGCCAAAGAGTCCGCTTTCTCATTACCCGGTATCGAGCAGTGAGAAGAGACCCACGCTAAGGTAATCTGAGCAGATTTTTCGGATAAAGCACTCAGATGTTCCCGTATTTTCCCCAGGAAATACGGAGAGTGCTTAACATCTTTCATCGATCGGAGAGCCTCAATGGAACTGAGACTGTCCGTAAAGATGAAATAATGGTCCGTGGGCATTTTTTCGATAATCCTTAGGGTGTACTGAATTGCAGCTAATTCTGCGACGTAAACAGAAGCAGGATTATCGAGCTTATGAGAGACGGTTAAATTGTTATTGAAAATACCGAAGCCAGTGGACCCATCAAGAAGTGATCCGTCAGTGTAGAACATATTGTCGCAGTTGATGTTTCGATATTTATTGGAAAAAATGTTGGGGATCTGCTGCACGCGTAAATGATCCGGGATTCCACGAGTTTCTTCTATCATGGATGTTTCGAAAAACACAGTAGAATCAGAAGTATTTGATAAGTCGACACGATTTGGAATATTCGAAGAAGGGTTAATATTTTGGGACATGTGATTGAAATACAATGTCATAAAACGGGTTTGAGAATTAAGTTCGATTAACCTTTCAAAATTTTTAATCACGGGACGGTTCAAGACCTCACATTTGATAAGAATACGAGAAGACAGGCTCCAGAAGCGGTTTTTCAATGGTAGAACTCCAGCTAAGACCTCCAAACTCATCGTATGGGTCGATTGCATGCAACCCAAGGCGATACGCAAACAACGATATTGTATTCGCTCCAGTTTGATCAAATGTGTGTTTGCTGCGGAGCGAAAGCAGAAACACCCGTACTCAATAACAGACAATATCGTTGTTTGGTAAAGCCTTATAAGGTCTCCTGGATGGGCTCCCCACCATTGTCCGGTTATTGTACGAAGAAAATTCACTCTTTGTTGACATTTTTTCATCAGATACCTCACGTGACAAGCCCAGGTGCCTTTAGAGTCGAACCAGACACCGAGATATTTGTGTACCAAAGCCTGAGAAATCGTTTTACCCATTAATTGTGTTTGAAGCTGAGCAGGTTCATGCTTCCTATAAAAAACTACTATCTCAGTCTTCTCCGGAGAGAATTCGATACCTAACTGTAAAGCCCAAGCAGACAAATTGTCCAAGGTATCTTGCAATGGTCCTTGCAAATCGGCAGCTTTGGCTCCTGTAGCAGAGATTACACTGTCGTCTGCAAGTTGTCTTATCGTGCATGAATTTGCCAGACATTCGTCGATGTCATTTACATAAAAGTTGTAAAGAAGGGGGCTTAAACATGAGCCCTGGGGAAGACCCATGTAGCTAATGCGAAAAGTTGCCAAATCGCCGTGCGTAAAATGCATGTGCTTTTCGGACAACAAATTGTGCAAAAAATTGTTTAAAATTGGAGAAAATCCTTGACGGTGAAGTTTACCCGAAAGAATGTCAATAGAAACGGAATCAAAAGCCCCCTTAATGTCCAAGAACGCAGACGCCATTTGTTCTTTGCGAGCATACGCCAGCTGAATATCCGTTGAAAGCAACGCAAGACAATCATTTGTCCCTTTGGCACGGCGGAAGCCAAATATTAATATTATTATTATTATTATTATAATTATAGAAAAACAGCGAGAATTTAGTTGCGCACCTAATAGCAGGTGTCAAATTTTGGATTTTTTTCTGCTGTCGAAACATGATGAAAATCTCATTTATTTCTCATGAAGATAACCCTATTCTTTTTTTGCACGGGGGATGCGTTCCAAATTTGTACGGACCCGTGTAAAAAAGACGTTTTTGAGTTGCAAATATAACGAAGAAATTCGTCCTAAAATGTTTGAATCTCGTTTGATTATGATAGTGGTCAATCTAGAGACGTAACTGCAATATTTTAAATTTTGAGTATTTACACCAAAAATTGATCAAAAACTGATATATGATCACTCGTGGCCTAAAACGGAAAACGTGATTGAAGTGAGGTCGATATCGTGTACCGTTTTTGAGTAATCCGTAAGCAATCCGTGTAAAAAAGACAGTGCAAGGAGAGAATACGGTGTACATTATTTTCAACGACAAAAAATAAACGACATTTACTTACAGTTTTTTCCACTTGCCCTCTAATCTACCCCTCAGGCATATAAACAAATAGATTTAGTATATCGCTTTTCAGGAAGGATAAAACATTTTTCTGTAACTTTTCTTCAATAGCTGCATTCTCTTGAACCGCACACACTAACTAGTAAACACAATGCAGTGACGGGTAAACAGAAAACTTTCGCAAAACTGGAGCGTGTTACCAGTCCCAACAACTTCTCATCTCTCACCCCCATGCATACGAGAGCGCTTACACACCTACGGGCATTTGTTTCGACCTATCGTGTACTAAACGGGAATGTCGAGCTGGAAAAGCCTGAATGCTATTAATAACTTCTTGCCTTCTCACATAATTCAGGCCGTTTTTTTCCATTGTAAATGAAAATTAATTTTCGAGTTGAAGTTATAATAGGAACTCTCGCGATGCATCAACTGGTTTCGTCATACTCCCTCAAGTGTTTTTATGAGAGTTGATGTTATAGAAAATACATCCCGAAATGTGGACGGTACTTTATCGTGAAAACCACAGTTGTTTGTATGCTGTTTCGCTCGTCAACGTGAAAGCATTAGCGTCATCTTTCCTGGTTTTCCTTCTCTCCTCGGGGTGATACTCAGTAGGTTATACTTGGCCAACCGTTGCCGTGGTATTGATGATGGTGATGATGACGTTAATATTTACATTGCATGGAGTAGCAGCTGTTATCGCGGATAGAGGTCTAGCTAGCGTGAGTTTGTCTGCGAGTGACGAAAGGGCAGGGAAATTCTTGATGCTCCCACCGACAGCATAGAAGCGCACATACAACACACAGCTATTAGTGTTACGTGTTGTTCCGTGATGCTGCCAGAAGACCGAACAGATACTGATTACGGGCGGTATGTGTCGCCGCATCGTAACTGTCATGTCGAGGAAGAGATTTGAGAAGTGACGGTTTGTTGATGGCTTTGCGCAGATTAGTTATGCATCAGACCGGTGATGTTGTGGCTGTATTGGATAGCGCGAGAGGTCAGGAACAAATGGCTCGTTAAAGGCATTAACTGTTATGGAATCACTAAAAAAAACTCATGGTTAGGGTAGCAATGAAACTGAATTTTCGTGTTCTTCAACACGAGAGTATACCGGCTGCTGTTTCAACATTTATTTTAAGAAAGGTTCCACTTATTGCAAACCAATAACCGATAAACAATAAAACATTTAGCTATCAAACCTACAGTTGGAATGTTTTTTACGGTTTTACAATTTTCCGCCGCAAACGAACATACGAGGTAGTCAAAACGTCCAGGAAAAAATGGTTCTCGTATAATCATTGTGAAAGCTCCAAGCGATCCAGAAAACCCACTTCAAAAGCTCATTACGAATAAACGAGTTAGATGACCTCTAAAGACGAACGTGCTTTCAAACGTATTCTCAAACCTTTTCAATAGGGCATCCTTTGTCCTCTTCGCCTGTAGCTCCTTTCTCTCATCTGCCTTCACTACCGGGGCTCCATCGGCCATTCGAACCGGCCTAAGAGAACAATTTAATTCATTTTTTCTACGATTCGATTCCATCGGAATCATTATTCGAACTAAAATTAAAACACATCTCGCTTTCATAAGATGATAGTCAACAAAGGAGAGAATAAAATTGAAAGGATTCCCATCAAAACAAAACGAGTGTTTTAGCCAGTCAACGCAACCAAAATCGTGCGTGAATGTTTTGGATATTTAAATTCGATCTATGATACGAGTGTTACGTGAGACAAGATAAACATTGGCCATTTATAGAACAAGTCATAGCGAAGTATAGCCGCAAAGTGGCGAAAAATCCTCTTCCAGTCTATTGACTAAAAGTGTGTGAAAAAACGATGAAACGAATGAGCATGTGAAAAGAAATCTGTAACAGTTTAATCGTTAACTCGGAGAGTTCGATATTAAAGAAATAATTTCTTTACACCAATATGAAAATGTATTAGATTATGGATACCATTTCCTTATTAAATTTTTATGAGTCAAGCATTTATATCGTAACTTTATTCTCGAGTTCACTATTATTTGTAGCTGTGTGTGCATCAAGCTATAGAAGAGTTGAATGATTCATTCTTGCTTGGTTTAGGATGGCTGATGAAGTTACTTTAATAAAAAGAATTATCATCTAGCTGATTACTCATACTTGTTGGAACACGGCTTTGTTGTGTCATTCTTCGCACTTCTATCGAAACAGGAAATAAATTATACATTTTCAACATTTGTGATCAAAAATCGCATGGGTGTCCATTTGATGAACATTAAGAGAAAAAAATCAGCAGATATTAAACCATGAATTTTAGATGTTAAGAACCTCTAGCCTTAGATAATTCATAGGCGTCAGTGCCTATCAATTCGATTCAAAACAACCAAAAGTGTAAAGTCGGCTTGTTCTACTCTCGTCTATCATGTGTGTACACAGCTTAAGCTGTAAACACTATCAAATACACAGTTTTATTTTCGTATCGGTGCGTTCCGTGTAGGAGCAATGAACTATCGGACGCGGCAGCGCGTTTGTGTGGGTTTGGGAAGATGCTTTCGATACGGATAGAACGCAGGAAAATATATTATATAGGGCTTCTGCGGGAGAGACCTGATTTTATGACGTCGCTGAAATAATTAACTAAAGAATAGAAAGATAATTTTATGCGTTCTTTTCTTATAATTTACGAGCAGTTACGAGTTTCCGATTTAAGTTTCCTCCTCTATAAAATCACTACAGCCGAACCTCAACGAGGAACGCATTTAGGGAAACAATCAGTACATTGTCCTCCGATTTGAAGAAAAGCTTATCTTTTTTAATGATTAATACGAATGATACTATACAAATTGATTGCCATTTCAATCGGAGTCCATTTAGGGTTTGATTTATTGCAAGTATGGTAAGAATATTTTTTAAGATTAGAGTGCGATTTTACTGTGGATAAGTCTATGTGGGTTTATCGATTATCTAATGTATAGGGAATTATTTATTATTTGAGTTAATATTTTGTTAACCGTTATGTGCTCACAAAAAAAATCAACCTTACATGCCCGGGTACCTGGGTACCCACAAATTGAAATTATTGTAACTTTGACAATTTCAATCCGATTTCAACAGTTTTAGCACTAAAAAATTTAGCAATTTATCTACTTAAAAACCAGTGACAGCGGTACCCTGAAAAAAAATTTGCGTTTGTTCAGACGCACCATGTTTTCCATAGGTTTTCCTTTCAAAACTTATTAGATTTTGAATGTCGTCACTTATTTTTGTTCGTTATCATAAAATAAAACAAACAGCATCATTTCTTTAGAAAAGTGCACTTGATAGAATAAAAAATGCGAAAAGTTGAAAATAAACTGATGCATTCGTTTAGACGCACCTCAAGTCAACGTAGTAAAAGTTCAAATTTTCTGAGTCAATCAGTTGGCTAATGCCCTTTAGCTCCTCCCTTATTCCTAATAACTTCGAATACTCTTCTGGGCATTGAATTGACAAGGTTATGGAGAGTATTTACAGAGATTTGTTGCCAGCATGAACGTATGCATGATTTATGGTCGTTTACTATGTTGATCTGGCGTCCAGTGGCGTAAACTCTTGCAACCAATATACCCCAGAGGTTCTCAATCGGGTTGCAATTCGTGCTACATGCTGATGTCCCTTAAGCTGGAAGTACAAAGTCAGCAGAACAAAGAGTTAATAGCATGACAATTTAGTGCTCATTCGATGCTCATTTAATGCCATATCGCCGAATTTAATGCTCCATCATTTCTTTGAAAAATGTATTTGTTTGCTAGCTTAAGAAAATAGCTAGCAGACAATATACGAAAATAGAATTTTTAGTCACAAAACGGTTCTATAACGGTCAAAAACATTTAATGCTCATTTAATGCTCTTATAAAAACCTGATTTTCATGATAATTTTATTGATTTTGTATAAATTTTTCAAAAATATGACATTATATGAATAGCTTCAATTTTTTCAAACATTTTCCTCTGAAAACAATCAGAATCCTTTTGATACGATTAGATACCAATTAAATGCTCCCATATTCGAGCAGTTTCAATAACTTAGGTGCATTTTTCAATAAATATATTTTTTTTTAAATATTGTTCTGCTAGCTTAAGAAAAAAGTTAGCAGAACATTGGCCAGAAACAGCATTTTCAAGCAATAAACTGTTGTAGAATGGTCAAAATAATTTAATGCTCATTAAATGCTCTTAAAAACCTGATTTTCATGATAACTTTATTGATTTTGTATAAATTTTTCAAAAATATGATATTATATGAATAGCTTCAATTTTTTCGAACATTTTCCTCTGAAAACAATCAGAATCCTTTTGTAACGATTAGATACCAAATAAATGCTCCCATTTACAAGCAGTTTCAATAACTTAAAAAATCAAATTAAAATAAAATTAAAATTAAAATTAAATTTAAAAAATGTAATTTAATTTATTGAGATTTGTTTCAATTAGGACTTATCATTCGTAGGGAGTTAAACCTACTGATCAAAAATAAAAAAAATAATATAAACTGACGACTAACTCAATTCAAAACTTATTGACTAAAAAGAGAGCTCATCGTAGCAATTGAGGATTGCAACGATTTTTGTCGAAAATTGTTAATAATTTTATTTGACATAGCTTCATGTTTCAACACCAGTAAGTCTATGTTATTCGAGTGTACCAAACCAAGACGCTTCAAAATCATTTTCAGAATTTTATTCCGAACCTGTTATCTGTGCAAAAGAGTAAAAAAATGGGCGGTACAGCGGTACAGCTTGGAGAATTTTGTTTTGATTGTGAAATTGAACTTTGTTTACCTTGCCGTGCCTTAACAATTGCTAGACGGACTGGGCATTAATAAAAATTTGACATATGGTTGCCGTTACAATTCGCACAGCGAAAATTTTTACTCTCTTTCACAGGACATATAGCCTTTTTGTGAGAAGAGTCTCCACAAATGAGGCATTTTTGGTCCAAGTTACAGATTTTTGAACCATGGCCATAACGTTGGAAAATTCGCAATTGGGCTTTTCTCCTCCCCCAAACTTTCTATATAACTCCCACTTTACCTGAACATTATGGATGGCATGTGGTTTGTCAAAAAATTTCAAATTTTTAACCTCAGTGCGGTTAGTAAAGCAAAGCCTGGGTGCTACATTCCGATTCGGAAACTGACATTCTGTTTACTATACAAAGACTTCGCAGCCGACTGTTTTAGTGGTGCGGGGCTAGCGCTACGATCCTACAGACACTAACAGTCTCTCCCAAACCGAGACTCAAACTTACGACGACTGGCTTGTTAGGCTTGCATCGTACGACGAGACCATCTGGGAGATAAGTCCGGTTAAAATGAATTAAATAATTAACAAGGGAAATTCCAGCTCTCTGACTTTTCTCGCCTCATGATTTTCGTTTCATTAGATATGCCAATTAATTCTGTTGGGGTAAGTTTGATGATCGGTGGTTGAGCGGTGATGATGATTTCATCAACGGTTTGATCGCTGGTGAGACCTTTCAAGACAACCTCGACCGGCTTGGCGTTCTTGATGTCATAGGTTAAAAATTAGTATATCTTATCAGTTTAATACTGAACAAGACGATTATGGCCTTTAATTGACTCAGCTAATAAGCATTCGCCGCTGATAAGCATAAGCAGTTCATCAAACAAGTGATCAAATAGTACCCAACAAATCGAAAAAAGGGACCAACAATTGTTAGAAAATAGCCAGAGAAGTTATTGCTATTGAAAAGGATACGGAATAAGGGATTGGGCGATCTACAGGGAAAGATCAATCTTCAGGATCGATTCAGCTGAGCGGTCCCAGATCGATCCATCTAAAAAATCGGAGCTGCAGGATCGATCTCTGCTGAAACGATCTTTCAAAGCATTTTTTTGGGGCACTGTGAAATTCACTGAACCAAGCGCCATTTTTTTTAATTGAGTTAAGTATTAACACCAGTGTAGGGGTATTGGGGGTTAGCCCGGCCCCCTAAGGAAAATGATTCTTTAGTAGCACTTGATGGCGAATATTGTTGAATTTATTTCACAGAATCATTGCTTAGATTGTTTTCTACAAGATATGAAGGTTTTCAGTACTTTCAAACTGTTATTTTACAAGTAATAGTGAAGTTTTGAAACTAAGATAAAAATGACGTTTAGCAATCGGTGCGGGTGGAACCGGCACCCCTTGGGGGTAACTACGGCACCTAAGTTTGTTCATGAATTAACTCGAATTAACTGAACCAATTTTAATTCGGAAACCACCGAATGAGAAATCTTACATTTCTGTATGTTACTGTTGAATTTGGTTGTTGTCGGTTAACTGGTTCTGGGCAGATTACCGGAACAAGTTCCGGTGAACATTATGTATAAACAATGAAAGAATTTGATACTCGGCAAGCCTATCATGTGGTACTCTAAATCATTATTAACTAATTTCATTGAAACCAGGATCACATTGACCACACCGGAGCATATTTCAAATACCACCGGAAAAGCCGTCAGTTTTGTGACTTGATTCAGTACATTTGGCACCTCTAATAACCCTTGGAATCATTCATAAATCACAGAAGAGCTTGAGTGCATGGTTCTAAGTCGATTAATTAATTTATTTATCAGCGAGATATCGGTAATAGATGAGAAATATGTGTCAGTAACATCCAACTAGCCTCAGACCATGTCGGGCTTACCCCACTCACTGGGTGACGGTGTTACCCCGACAGCACACATTTTTTTAAAAAGAGTATTTCTACAAATTTATCGCTCCAATTTACCTCAGATCGAATTCCTGTGATTGCTAACAATACAGACAATAAATTGCAGAGCAACGAAAAATTATTTTAGTCTTTTCAAATGAATGAAAGCTTAAGTTCCACTCACAAAAAATTACATCCGTTCACGCATCAGCTGCAGTAGCGTATGTTTTGTCTATTATTTTGACGTTTGACGTTTCACGGTGGCTTCGATGTGTCTTAAAATATCTAAAATATTAAATACCAACACTTCACATATTCCAAAACACAGTTAATTAGCGTTTTCTAGTAAAATCCTAGGGGTGACGGTCTTACCCTCAGTGCCGGGCTTACCCCCAGTACCCCTACGTGAGAATGAATAATCTATCATACATGAAGAACAGAAATCATTTAAGTAGTTCACAATGATATGGCCTCACCTCCAGTCACTGACGGACGAGCAAAATGTTGTATTAGAGAATGCGAGTGAAACATGTTTGGTGACAGCTGAGTCGAACAGTTTCGCAGACCAGCTTGTCCAAATCCAGCCATCTGCAATATCAAAATTGGTCAGGCGAGTAACTCGCCGCTCGCCTCGTTTTCTGTAATAAGCCCCAATTACAAAAAATCCCTAGAACATTGAACACCGATGACTCGAAATCATGTTTTTGGAGATTGGTTCGATCTGGTTGTACTCCGATCATTTCATTATTGCTAGTCCATCACCAGTTGCATTATGGGCAGGAATGAAATGGACTATATGGAGGCATGATGATGTCATAATCGCACGCAACCATTCAAAAGCCGATAAGACAATATTAGAAATGGTACACGATACCTGACAATCACTCAAAATTGCATAAAAAAAAGTTCTGCACGCTGAAAAATAATTTTTTTAAAAGATCGAAAAAAAAACAAATCAAAAAATAAACGATCTTTCTAACTTTTTCAGGTCAACAGAATTGATCTGAAAATCAAAAAACAGGATGGAAATCAAATTTTTATCTTATTATCGAAAATTTAGAAAAAATCAATAAAATTATCATTTAATGAAAAATGCACCTAAGTTATTGAAACTGCTCGCATATGGAAGCATTCAATACGTATCTAATCGTATCAAAAGGTTTCTGATTGTTTTCAGAGGGAAATGTTTGAAAAAATTGAAGCAATTTATGTATAATCATAATATTATATTATTGAAAAATTTATACAAAATCAATAAAATTATCATAAAAATCAGGTTTTTTCAAGAGCATTTAATGAGCATTAAATTATTATGACCATTCTACAACAGTTTTTTGCTTAAAAATGCTGTTTCTGGCCAATGTTCTGCTAACTTTTTTCTTAAGCTAGCAGAACAATATTTTTGAAAAAAATATATTCAATGAAAAATGCACCTAAGTTATTGAAACTGCTCGCATATGGGAGCATTTAATTGGTATCTAATCGTATCAAAAGGATTCTGATTGTTTTCAGAGGAAAATGTTTGAAAAAATTGAAGCTATTCATGTATTATCATATTATTATAATATTATTGAAAAATTTATGCAACATCAAAGAAATTATCATAAAATCAGTTTTTTTCAAAAGCATTTAATGAGCATTAAATTATTTTGACCATTCTACAACAGTTTTTTGCTTGAAAATGCTGTTTCTGGCCAATGTTCTGCTAACTTTTTTCTTAAGCTAGCAGAACAATATTTTTAAAAAATGTATATTTAATGAAAAATGCACATATGTTATTGGAACTGCTCGCATATGGGAGCATTTAATTGGTATCTAATCGTATCAAAAAGATTTTGACTGTTTTCAGAGGAAAATGTTCGAAAAAATTGAAGCTATTCATATATTATCATATTTTTGAAAAATTTATAAAAAATCAATAAAATTATCATAAAAATCAGTTTTTTTTCAAGAGCATTAAATGAGCATTAAATTATTATGACCATTCTACAACAGTTTATTGCTCAAAAATGCTGTTTCTGGCCAACGTTCTGCTAACTTTTTTCTTAAGCTAGCAGAACAATATTTTTGAAAAAAATACATTTAATGAAAAATGCACCTGAGTTATTGAAACTGCTCGCATATGGGAGCATTTAATTGGTATCTAATCGTATCAAAACGATTCTGATTGTTTTCAGAGGAAAATGTTTAAAAAAATTGAAGCTATTTATGTATTATCATATTATTATAATATTATTGAAAAATTTATACAAAATCAATAAAATTATCATGAAAATCAAGTTTTTTCAAGAGCATTAAATGTTTTTGACCGTTATAGAACCGTTTTGTGACCAAAAATGCTATTTTCGTATATTGTCTGCTAGCTATTTTCTTTAGCTAGCAAACAAATGCAATTTTCAAAGAAACGATGGAGCATTAAATTCGCCGATATGGCATTATATGAGCATCGAACGAGCACATAATTTTCATGCTATTAACTCTTTGTTCTGCTGACTTTGTACTATCAGCTTAAGGGACATTACATGGTGACCAAATAAGTACGGTGATGTCATTTTCAGGAAACCAGGCATTGGTTCGTCGGGAAATATGAATAGGAATATAATCCTCCAAGTATGGAACCAAAACGTCTTCCTGGAGCTCACACTAGTTGCTGGAATTCATTTTGGTGGTGATCCAGCAGATAGGAAGCTTTTCGTCATAAGAAAATCTTCCCCATACCATAACCGTTCCTTCACCAAAATTTCACTTAGATCGAGTGACATTAAATTCCGCCAAATCGTACTCGTATAGTGATAACAATTAGTGACATCTGAAAGCTCATTAAAAGGCAACTTCTGATAACATTTGTTTTTACACGCAAAACTTTTCCTTATTACTTTAGAAGCAATAGCGCAAAATTGCCTTTTGGGTAACAAACCTATTACTTTAGAGGCAATAAAATTCTTCCCCAGTCAAGTAACAACACATCCTGCCATATATTTAGCACGTGTTACGGGAGTACGACTATCTAATAATGGTCGTTTCAACCACATGCAAGATTTTTTCTGTCGAAAACTGCTCCCTTTCCATCTCAAGCAAAAAAAAAATCACACACCGTCGCATATGTTGCACATGTTACAAATTTCTTCAATCTCCAATTCATCCGGTGTGCGTGTATAAGTTCGCATACGGAGTAGAGAAAAAATATGACAAGAGCTGCCAAGCAGCCTTTTTCCCGTCATAGAGTATGCAAACGTTGATGATTTCAAAGACTTGAAATGCGTCTTGAAATGACATCACGATCTGTAAACTGCGTTAGAGAAAAACAAAAACATTCGCTTTCCTGCAAGATATCTAAAACACATACTCATTGGCTCATGGAAACTCATTTGCACCTGTTTGAAAATACTCGTGCCTAACCAAACAATATTCGCAACTTCGGCAACTCTGGTCAGACAGTATTACATATTTTCATTTCAAGTGAACACTGGGGGACGAAACGAAAGTGTTTATAATTAGACATTTGAGGTTGACGGTTGAGATTCTGATTAAGTGTGGATGAAGGGGACAAAAATGAACCTGATCGTCGCATCAATACAAATGCAGCGAGTGAAGTCTTGCTAACACATGCATTACGGTGCTTGGCTGTATGTTCTCCTCCAGAAACACATACAAACGTGTGGCCGTCATGATTTTTATTACTTTTTGTTTGTTACTCTTTGTGTATAATGCGCAGTCATAAGACACAATAAAAAATAAAAAATTGCCCTAAAGTAATAAAATGCTCCCCGTTTGCGTTGGGTGTATATAATAACAGAGGATTAAATAGGGGGGACTTGATTTTTTCTACCCCTTACATGCCCGACGGGGTACCCGGGTACCCACAAATTGAAATTCTTGTAACTTTGACATTTTTCATCCGACTTCGATACTTTTAGCACAGCTTGCAAAAGTAATTCTATTTATTTATTTATTCAAATTAATTTTACTGACAAAAGTCTGATGAAATACTGCACGGTCCAAATTATAAAAGCGAGTTATTATTTAGTCTTCGTTTAAACATAAGTTCCAAAATTCGAACAAATTTTCTACTACAGAGAATACTGGCAGTTAGAGGTTCATTGCACTCACAGGTAGTACGATGGAAGTTTAAAGCCCTGTGATCTTGGGGGATCGATTTCGTTGTTATTTATCTTGGCGATAAATACAGGTGAATTTTTCTTCGTTGTTCTAGTGTATCTAGACCGAGTAGACGACAGCGATTGGGATACGGCAGAAGATTTACGGGATCCCGCCAAGGTAGATCTTTTAGCGCAAATCGTAGACATCTTTTCTGCACACGTTCGATGCGTAAATTCCACACTAACTGATGAGTGCACCAAATTAAAGATTTTTGAAATCTCGAGCAATTTTTTTGATGAATCCAAGTTGCGGTGATGTTTTCGAGATAACAGCCGAATGATGCTGATTAAAGGTGAGCTTTGATCACTTGAATAGAATACCAAGGTCAATGACTTGGTCTACTCTTCTAAGGGTATGCCCATCGATTCGGTAACTTAAACCTATTGGACTGCTTCTTCGGCGAAAGGTCATAGCTTGATATTTAGAAACACTAAGGACAAGCCTATTTCGTCGACACCAACAGCGCTTGATAACGTTTGCAGTCATCAATAAATTGAACTACTAAATAAAATTATAAATCATCAGCATACACTAATTTGCAGCTGGCTCCAAGTGGCAATACGATGTCGTTGAAAACAACTGAGAGCCTAAATTGCTGCCCTGAGGAACACCGGTAACGTTGGTGAACTGGGACGAAAAACTGGAATCAATTTGCATACAAAGAGTTCTATTGCACAAATAAGAACTAAGCCATTCCGTTAGTTTTCGAGGAGCACCAAGCCGTTTCGAAAAAGTATCTTGTGGACAATACGATCAAATGCTGCTCCCAAATCAGTGTATATAACATCAACTTGCGCCTTTTTGATCGGGGGAAATATAGCACTTTGTTCGTGCAAGAATAAAGTTACCTACAACTATTTCAAATAACTTTGAAGCAGCAGAAAGGCTTGTAATGCCACGATAGTTCCTTACATTCTTACGGTCTCCATCTTTGAAAACAGGAAACATATATGCTTCCTTATCGCCAAAAATTTAGCTTGTTAAAACGATCTAATAAAAATACGGAATAGGGGTTCTACTGAAGCACAGTGGGCAAAAACTGTAACTGGTATACTATCTAAACCAGGACAGCACGATTGCTTCCATTTTTTACTTGCGGCCAATATCATATCGGGAGTAATTTCGAATGTACATAGATCCACCAAATCGACAGGAACATCTACTAAAGCGATATCAGCTTCTGGATCAGAAGCAATATTGTCGGTGATAACAGAAACAAAAAAATTTGCAAACAGCTCACATGGCTCCATAGTAGATTTGAATTCAGTTTCGTCAAGAAGAACACTCGAGGGGATGGCAGAACGTCTTCGTTTCGAATTCACGAACGTTTAGGATTCCTGCGTAGGTCAATTTGGACTCGCATAACATAGATTTTGTACAGTCCCGCATTAAGTTGACGATCGCATCATTCGATCGTTCAAAATTATTTTTGGAATACATAAGTTACTGAATTTTTAGAAATGTATCGAAATTGAATGAAAATTGTCAAAGTTACAAGAATTTCCATTTGTGGGTACCCTGAAACCCTGTCGAGCATGTGAGGGGTAAAAAATTTAAGTCCCCACAATTTACCCCTCTTGTTACTATATAAAAACTAAGGTTATCAAAAGTTGCCTTTTAAAAAGATTTAAAATTTCACTGATTGTTATCACTGCAGTGCAGTTTGCTGCAGTGAACTATGAAATTTCATCTTGTGAAACCTAAAAAAGGGGCTCGAGTACCCCGTCGAGCACATAACGGTTTGTAGCTTAGAGCACTTTAAGAAAATTAAATTTAGGACCCAATAACGATGCCGGCTACGTTAAAGTGCTGCCTATTCAGGCAAACTGTAAACTCCGAGGGTGGAGAACGAAGCTTGGATATTCAATTTTAAAGCTGGATCTCAAAAATTGCTGGTCTCTTTAATGTCTGAAGAGTCTCTCGGCATCCGGCCACTCTAAGATGAACTAGCTAGCTAGCTAGCTAATTGTTTCACAATTAATAATTTTTTTATTGAACATATATAAAAATATTTGTATTTTCTCTGACAGCCAAGCAGCGCTGAACGCATTTGATGCTTATAAATGTACATCCAAGATTGTCTGGGTATGTATTCTCACATTGCGACAGCTATGTCAAACAAACTCAGTAAATTTGTATTGGGTTCCAGGACATTGTGGCATTGGTGGGAATGAAAAGGCAGACGAACTAGCGAAACAAGGATCTAACTCACAGTTTATCGGCCCAGAACCTTTCGGCGGTATATTAAACTGTGCAGTGAAAACGGAGCTTAAACGCTGGTAGGAACAAAAGGTGATAACCAATTGGTTGGTATCAAATAGTGTTCCCAATCTAAAAGATTCATAACACCAAACGAGAATCATTCGGAAAAGATCCTAGAGCTCAACAAAAGATTCTTCGTACATACGTCGGCCTAGTAACGGGGCACTGTTCGAGTAGATATCATTTAAAAAACATTGGCCGGGTGCAGGATGATATCTGTCGCTTTTGTAAAATGGAAAGCGAGACATCGGAACATCTGCTGTGCAGTTGTGGTGCATTATTTAAACGCAGATCAGTTTACAGCCCAAAGCCCAAAGAGATGTCCCTTAAGCTGGAAGTACAAAGTCAGCAGAACAAAGAGTTAATAGCATGAAAATTTAGTGCTCATTCGATGCTCATTTAATGCCATATCGCCGAATTCAATGCTCCATCATTTCTTTGAAAAATGCACTTGTTTGCTAGCTTAACAAAATAGCTAGCAGACAGTATACGAAAATAGCATTTTTAGTAACAAAACAGTTCTATAACGGTCAAAAACATTTAATGCTCATTTAATGTTCTTGAAAAAACCTGATGATCATGATAATTTCATTGATTCTGTATAAATTTTTCAATAGTATGATAATAATATGATAATACATGAATAGCTTCAATTTTTTCAAACATTTTCCTCTAAAAACACTCAGAATCCTCTTGATACGATTCAATACCAATTAAATGCTTCCATATGCGAGCAGTTTCAATAGCTTAGGTGCATTTTTTCAATAAATATATTTTTTTCAAAAATATTGTTCTGCTAACTTAAGAAAAATGTTAGCAGAGCAATGGCCAGAAACAGCATTTTCAAGCAATAAACTGTTGTAGAATGGTCATAATAATTTAATGCTCATTAAATGCTTTTGAAAAGAACCTGATTTTCATGATAATTTTATTGATTTTGTATAAATTTTTCAATAATATGATGATACATGAATAATAAAGAACTTAAGTTAATGTTTGTGTACATGTAGCAAAATCAGCCACGCGACGCCTCTGGTGACGCGGCAAGGCTCGTAGGCCAAAAACACACCGGCGCGACCCACGCCACGGAGTAGTAGAGCTGTATATTAACCCGCGGCAGGACACGCCAGTGTGTTTTCGGCCTACGAGCCTTGTCGCGTCACCTGAGGCGTCGCGAGGCTGATTTTGCTACATGTAACAAACATTAACTTAAGTTCTTTTTCCGTAAATTAAAGAAGAAAATCAAACAAAAGCGTTCCATACTTTGAATTAAAAGGCCTCGCTAGCATGCTCACTTGTTTTTTTTTTAATTATTATTATTCTTCGATAATTGCATGAGTTTGGATATTAGGTAACAGAGTACCTGTGCAGTGCACATGTTGCACAGGTGGACCCTACGCAACTACGCGCAGAGATGCCAGATGTTTTTGAAAAATGTCTGCAACTGCTCGAAAAACCGGAAAAATCTGCTTGAAATCTGAAAGAAAAACTATCCGTGATTGGAAAAAATTTCGCTCGCGCCGGCAAAAATCTGCACACATTTTGAAAAAATCTGCGCAAATATAAGGAGACTCTGACAAAAATCTGCAGAAACTATGGAAAACCTGCAAATATCTGTGAAGCAATAAAAATCTACACACAGACACTAAAAATCTGCGTTTTGCAGACAAATCTGCACATCTGGTTTCCCTGACTGCGCGTCACATGGAAATGGGAATTCTTTTGCGACGTACACAAAGATATCTCTCGTTTTTGACAAAACGAATGAGGTGCATGGGCGTCGCGTACATGAGACAACTCGCGCGCAAAATTCTCGTGAGCCCGTCACTTATTATTCTTTGCGATGGTAAGAGAGAAATTGATTTTGTGCAGAAGGATAAAGACAGGAGATTTTATGCAACTTGCTCACCAGTAGGAGTAATAAAAAAAGTGAATAGGATATTGAAGCATAGTAAATATTTTTTAGGACATTTGGTCATTTGAAGCTGACACTGACGTTAGAGTGCGTGTTCATCACTTCAGCATGTTGTGTGTGCACCGTGTGCACAATTACGCAAGGATTTAGTGAGAGAGGGAAGTATTTAAACATCTTATAAACGTTTACAGAAAGGGATAGGGAGATTCGACAAAACCGCAAGGTTTAAAAAATAATGAATAATGCAAAACTTAAAAAACAGTTGAAAAACATCTCACTGATGTTATAATAGTTGAACCTTGCCTAAGCAGCAGGGCTGGTCGTGGTCAACGATGTCAGAAACAGTTATTTTAAGTGACTAAGTTGATGTAAAACGTGACCAAATAGTACCCAACAAATCGAAAAAAGGGACCAACAGTTGCTAGAAAATAGCCAGAGAAGCTATTGTTATAGAAAAGGGTACGAAATCAGGGTTTCAACCCGTGATTCGCTGGGTACTGAATTTGATGTGCTATATATTTGATGGAAAATGCATTTAATTTATTGAAACTGGTCGCATATGGAAGCATTTAATTGGTATTTAATCGTATCAAAAGGATTCTGATTGTTTTCAGAGGAAATGTTTGAAAAAAATTGAAGCTATTCATGTGTTATCGTGTTTTTATCATATTATTGGAAAATTTATACAAAATCAATAAAATTATCATGAAAATCAGTTTTTTTCAAGAGCATTTAATGAGCATTTAATTATTATGACCATTCTACAACAGGTTATTGCTTAAAAATGCTGTTTCTGGCCAATGTTCTGCTAACTTTTTTTTAAGCTAGCAGAACAATATTTTTGAAAAAAAAATTATTTAATGAAAAATGCACCTAAGTTATTGAAAACTGCTCGCATATTTAAGCATTTAATTGGTATCTAATCGTATCAAAAGGATTCTGATTGTTTGCAGAGGGAATGTTTGAAAAAATTTAAGCTATTCATGTATTATCATGTTATTCCCGATCAGTCAAAAATATCAGGATTATAACAAATCTTGATATATTAGTACGCACTGTTTTGCATCAACTTGTGTTCTAAACTTGGTCTCGTTAATAGTTAAAATATCAAAATTTCTATCAAAATTACTTACTGATTATAACAAATTAAAGCAAGTTTTGTAAGGTTTTGGCAGAAAAAGATCAGAATTAGTTAGAATGTACACTATTTAGTCAATTTAATAAGAAATTCTGTTATTAATATGCTTTAGAAAAACACACTTTTGAACATTCAAGTGTATGATAACATAATTTGATATAATTCTGTACTTTTATCATTCTGGCATATCACGAATATTGCAGGCTTTGTTATTTCTATCAAATTCAGATATATTTGTGATACCTGTTTGTTATAATTGTTTGATCGGGTTATCATATTATTGAAAAATTTATACAAAATCAATAAAATTATCATGATCATCAGGTTTTTTCAAGAGCATTAAATGAGCATTAAATGTTTTTGACCGTTATAGAACTGTTTTGTGACTAAAAATGCTATTTTCTTATATTGTCTGCTAGCTATTTTCTTAAGCTAGCAAACAAGAGCATTTTTCAAAAAAATGATGGAGCATTAAACTCGGCGATATGGCATTAAATGAGCATCGATTGAGCACTAAATTCTCATGCTATTAACTCTTTGTTCTGCTGACTTTGTACTTCCAGCTTAAGGGACATCCCAAAGAGATTTGATCTTCGAATCCTGGGAAGGTGATTGGCTTCATAAACCATGTTTTACCTAACTGGGAGCGTGTCGGTGCAGGTGCCTGATCACTCAACAATAGTGGTCATTGTATTTTGCAAGGGGACACGTATAGCAATTGACTGGGATATATTACAAAAGTCCACATCAATGGACGACGTAATTCTAATTCGCTAACAAAAAAAAGCACGACTAACGATTGCTACTTTCTGATGTTCAGGAAGTCTAACTCATAACCAACTCTCGAGTAAGCTTTGCAGGCTAATTCGCTTTCTTGTGGTTTGAAGATTTAGTGAGATCAACAACAAAGCCTGAATCCTAAATATATCCTCGTATGAACTAAATATGTTTTTAAGAAATTATTTCACGTCCCCACAATTACATTTGGCAGCAACTATTTGAAAATACTATTTCTACGGACAAAAATTCTGAGCCAGCTCATTAAATCCTCTTGTGTTCGATAGTTCCAATACTAATTAAACTATGAGCTGTAGTAGCTTTTATTGATAGAAAGATTATCTATTCAGAGGGCTCATTCCACGATCCAACCATCCGACGAAACTTGCCTACGGTGTCGCTGTTCAGCGAAATCCACCCTTCTTTCCACGTCATTTGCAGGAAAAATTCAAATTCATACCGAACCCCACGTTCGGTGACGATAGCAGGCGGCTACGAAAATCGCGCCGCGCCCGGTTTCACTCGAGAAACTCTATAATTTAATATTTTATTCTAATGCCACAGCCAGGAACCGCACAACCTTGCTGCTACTATCGTACCTAGATGTAAGTATGTACATCCTTTCGAACGCAGACCGGTTCGGTGGTCGGGCAAGCTAAGCAAACTTTTTATTCGCTTTCAAACAACTGGTCTCCGTTTGAGCTGCGGTGGAGTGTGTCTATTTTTACTTTGAATTTAAATTCATATCCTTCGATGAGGGATTTCTATCTATATAGCAAACGGTGCAGAGCATCGTGTGACTAGCGATGACATCAGGACAATTCCTATCAGAAAACGAACGCGGAGAAAAGTGGCCGCCGTGTTAACTCGTACTCACACATTGCCGGCGGTATACAATAGCAGCAACCTCGACTCCCAACAAGGCGATCCGGTCGACATGTAGCAATTTTTCCAGTGTCCTTCCATGTGCTGTTACACAAGGATGGGACGAGCCTTGCCTACACATTAAGGTGGGTTAGTATTAGTGGTTGTCGTGACAGGCTTTACCGCCTGTCGGATATACAACCCCGAACATGACCAGAAACGATGACGATGACGACGGTGCTTATCGGGTAAACAGGAACACTCACACTAGCAGTTTCACTCAAACAGTCGTCTAAATTCAGAGTCTATTGAACCCGTGATTTTCGAGTGTGCAGTGGTTCACTGCGCACGCTGGCTGGCTGACTACTCGGTCTGACTCGTGCAAGCACATGGCGAGGGGATTTGTTTGATTCGTGTACAGGAAAATCCCGGCATCACTGACGGTTGGTTCCAGGGACGTACATGCAAAAAGGTGATAAGAGCACCTTATCACCCAACGCTAGATCGAATGAAGAATGAAGTTTCTGGGATTGCTTTGTAAGCATTCAACAGAACATACAGTACAATGTTTATGTACACCCTAATACGGACCGTTCTCGAGAAAAAGGGAATAAAATGATAGACCCCTGAAATGATGATTTCCCTGTTTGAAATATCGTTGCTTCAACTTGTATACTGGCTCTCTTAACTCACCCTCGTCGGTGTTCGTTGGTCGAGCGAGTCGGGTTTGGCCTAGACGGAATTCAGAATCAAGTTTATGCTTTATGCTTTCCCCCTCCGCTCTCTGTTCGTTGGAAATTACTGATGGTGAGAACGAATGACGATGATGATGTTTCTCAGGTCGGTTGTGGTATTCTTTCTCGTGTTTTTTTTCGTTCCCTGTAGACAGATTCCTCCACGGCACTAGCGATTAAGAACAAAGCCTGCAGAATTTCGTTCTTTTCCGGATTAGAAGTGGTTTTTGGGAGGAAATTTACGTTTTGAATTGAGGTCGAAAGGCGAGCGCAATGAAAATTTAACGGCATGTAAATGTATGCAGCAGTGTGGATTTGTAATCAGCCTTTATTTAAGAATTTTCTCCAGTCTATTTTTGTGGTCAAAAAGTGCTTCGAGCATTTGTTGTTTTTTAGTTTTGTGGGAGCACGAACAGTAGATGACATGGAGTGTATTGAATAATCCATTGAAAGTACAATGTTTTCAGAGAACTCACTTTATTTACTTTTTTTAAACTCGAATCCCGGTTACTGTGGGACTTCTCTATGAAGTGTGAATCGATATAACCTAGGAAATTGCGAAAAAACCGGAGCAAATAATATTAGCTTAACAGTATGCTGCGAAGTCTATGTCTAATACATGAAAAAAATAGCTCTAACAACGAAATATAGCACTTGATGCTTTACTTAGTATTGCAGTTTTATGCAATTTAAATATACTATATAACAAAATTAAGCATAATCCGAAACAAAAAAAAACAAATTTGTCCTCCTTTAATAATAGCTAGGAACATCAGTCATGTTAACATAGATTACTGAAATTTAGTAGTATTACATATT
The DNA here is from genome assembly GCF_029784165.1 of Wyeomyia smithii. Classification (NCBI taxonomy): domain Eukaryota; kingdom Metazoa; phylum Arthropoda; class Insecta; order Diptera; family Culicidae; genus Wyeomyia; species Wyeomyia smithii. The sequence goes on from NC_073695.1 coordinate 77,809,500, forward strand.
GGTTTTATTTATGTTCTGTTGAAAACTTCAAACATTTTGTGGAATTTAGTATCTGGATTTCATTTTCCTCTATGTTCATTTCTGTTTTTTCTTTTTTTTTCACTGTTTTCCTTTAATTTTCATTTTCCGTTTTTCGTTTATTATATATATTTACAACAATCACTGTAATATCAATCAAAAAGTAACTGATATAAGCTTAGTTTCAGAAGTTGGGCCAGATTTTCCTCAAGGACGACACCTGCAGGCCAAGTTCATCAAGAACTTTAATTTCAAGTCAAGTTGACAAAACGCGAAAACAGCACCAACCTGCCAGTAGTAGCATACGTTGGTAGCAACAGTGACATTGTCAAAGTTGTCTGTTCAATACTTTCATGCTGTAGCATAGAAAATAATTTTTCGCATTCTTCTAGCATTGAAAAAAAAATGATTCAAATTTTGTAAACCTATCCCTTACATCCGTTCGTTCGTCGGCAGAAGTAAATTGTAAAGGTGTATAATTAAACACTTTGCAAACAAGAGAATACCTTCTTAGCTGCAGGTCGTAGTGGTTGGAACGCTTTTGTAAACATTTGATTGCCGCTGGAAAATTATATCCTTTCTGTCATATCAGAAAAGGAATTTCTTGTTCTGCAAACTGCCTAGAGTGAACCAGGGTGGCCACTCATTTTACATTTTCGAGTTCCCGCATTTTTCCCGCATGATTGCAAGAAATTCCCGATTGTCAAAAACGGTACCTAGGTTATGTTCTATCGACGGTTGAAAGTCAAATTTTGAACCTTAAATTGGAAGTAATAGCGCATATCATTTCTACCGAATTTGCTCGGGACATTCTACACAAACAGTTGGTTAGTTACATAAAATGCAACTTTTGCCTTTCCATGGTAGACAGGTTAAATGTAATTTTTGCGATTTTCTCAAATTTGCAAATCTTCCATTCAGCAGTCAATAATCGTATTAGCTATTTTGTGCATTCTGTGTGTCTATCTGTCTTCTCAAAATATGATATAAGCATCGTTTTTATTCAACGCATAACAACCTATTAGGGGAACAACAACAAACAAACCAGCACTTCCGTTGTTCAAATCATCAGCAAAAGTCATGGGAAGTTGAGGGTGAACATAAAACTACTTAACCTAAGAGTAAAAATATTTTGATTGAATTGATTATGCAGGGAACAAAACTTGTGACATGGTTTTGCGTTATTTTTTCTCAAATTAAAGATAATGTTAGATTAATAGATTTAAAACTTTTCAGAAGTGAATTCACAACTTTTTCAGCATTTTGATTTGCGAATCCATCAAAGTTGCATCTCTCTGGTCATCTGCCAATATCTTCAACTTGTTTGCATCCAGCGCTCAAAATGGTCAAGCTCAGCTTCAAAATAAGTGATTTTGAAACCTAAAAAAATAACCTGGAAATCAGGAAAAAGATCCTTAATCATTATTTTTCAAATTAAAAGTCTTTTACTGAACGAACATGTCTTGCAGAAACCGTTGAAAAGGAAACAAATTAATTTTTAATTTCTTTTAAACTTTTCAAGAAAAAAAATGTTTCCTGAATTAGGATTTTTTCTAAAGAATTTTAAGTTTTTATTTCTCCATGATCATCAATGTTCAGTTTACGTTATGCAGTTTTTAAAAAATATAATAATATTTTTCAAAAATCAGCTCTTTGAAATGTTTAATTTAAAATATTTTTGATACTCAACTACTGCCAACAACTTTGTCGAAAACATCGCACCAAACAAACAAATCGTTCTGGTTTCGAAAAAAAATCTTCAGAAATTTTAACTTCTTCCGTGTTCCAATAATCAACGTTGTAACATTTGCCAACTAAGAATTCAAAAAACAAACTTTTTGAGATATTCAATCATTTTTTTTAAATAGAACTACCATCTACAGCTTTGCCGGAAACATCACACCAATCAAGCTAATAATTTTGGCTTTTAAAATATTTGAAGTATTTTTGTTTATTGGCCACAGATTTAGCAGCCAACTGTCTAGTGCACGGGGCGATTGCAGGGCTAGCGCTACGATCCTGCAGACACTAACAGTCTCTCTCGAGCCGAGACACGAAACTACGACGACTGACTAGTTAGGCCAGCATCGTACTCTAAGGCTAGTTGCAAAACAAAAAGCATGTAAAAAGTCGTATGCAGCAACAAATAAAATAAATAAAATGTTTTCTTGAAAAATCTCGCAAACGATTATGCGGTTTTCTAAGAACATTTATGATTGTATTTACATCAAAAATAGTTTTTTTACAGTCAAATTGTGTAATTTACAGAAAAAAATACGACTTTGAAATATGTACAACAATTAGTTTTTCAAAAAAATCCAAAACAATGTTTGCTCTATTTTGTGGCAAGTTAGTAATGTTTTTTTAATTAACTGCTCCGCATAGCAAGTTCGTCCCAAACCCAAAATTTCACCAGCATTTCTCCATCAACTGGCAACTTCATATCCCCAATTCCTGACCAGTTTTCGACCCCGGTTTCAATTCGCTTTACCATCTTGAGAAGTCCCACAGAGTCCATTCAATTTTTATAGATAACACTTGATTTCGACGTTATATGCTATTCTAAGACATTTGGTGTCAACATTCATTTCATTTGAAAAGCAGGACTGATAAAAGTAGTCAGCTGATCAGCGGGTCAAAAAAAGTAAGTGCACTTCCAACTTCTCCATCATTTGTAATTGCATCATACACAATACTTGAAAAATTTTGGTAACAAAATCCCGATTGAATAAAAAAATTCCCGACTTTTTCCCGCATTTTTCCCGATGTAATTCAATTCCCGACTTTTTCCCGCATTTCCCGTTTTCCCGATTGAGTGGCCACCCTGGTGAACAATAGCTCCACCAAAAATGAATTAGCGGCATCATGGCATACAATATATATGAAAAAACCAAAAAAAAGGGACCCGACTCTAATCGTAAGCTTTCCATCGTTCCTCAAGAAACAAATAACTCTCTACTTCTTGAATGATGGACGGATAGGTCCTGTTGTATTCCAAATTTAAGTACAATGTAGTGAGTGCTTACCTGAAAAGAATAGAAAAGAGAGAGCGGCGTTAGATTAAGACAGTCCAAAATTTCATATGTCATACATTTAGAAGCAAAGATAAAAAATTGTGTTTTCTAAACTAAATAACAGCACGCGCCTTATGTGGCATTGGATTAGCTTACATTATAATGTCTCCGAAAATTACGCACCTGGCCTAAGATCGGATCTATCTACCGAAACATATGTTGGAAATTATGAGATAATGTGATCCCTACACTGTCTTAGGTTCACCGAGATTTGCTAAGATGAAAAATCTCTGGGATCATGACTTCCATTTTACGAGGAAGTGAATGAAATTAGGGCCTCAGGTGGAGTCGCCTTCCTGCTCGTTGTTAATTTTTACAAAACAAACAGCGGAATTAGGTCAACGTGAAAACAAACCAGACCGCCCTCAAACGTAACGTTGTTCAACGGAGTCATTTCTTTTTGATTGCAATATTTATATACAGCATAATTAGGAAGCCAGAATATTAAAATAATTATTTCAAGTAAACATCAATTAACCACCCGTAATCATTGATTGTTAACAACAACCGTCTCGAAAATAAGGATCGCGACTGCGACAGGAAACCATCACTGGAAAATAAATTTAATATTGACTCACAATTAACTACCATGTGCCCCTTTTGTGGTAATATAATTTTTATTGGTCATCTTCGTACAATTGGGTCAGCGATTCATTACCCTCCTCCGACAGACATCGAGCTTCCGTGAGAAATTGATGTCATACGCAATTATACTATTAATCTTTCAACACTGAGGCACAAAGCGACCCGCGCAAATACTCCTGCTACTGCAAACAACGCATACATACCACATACGATACCACAATTGTAGCTGTGCAAATAAAATAAAAATACTTGACGATTGTTTTTTTTTTAGATTCAGTAAATGAGAACAGTGATTATATGTATTTTTTGCCTGAATAAACCATTTGCTGGAGGGTTTTTTAATATTTCATCTACTAATCTCAGGCTTTATGAGAAGGACACAGAAAAGAGCAGCGAATTACGAAGCTTGAAAGTTCGCAGGCAAAATGTTTCCCAGTTTTTTTTTCCTTTTCTTGGTCTTGGTTACAGCTACTGACAAATGAAAATTTATTGTTGGTCCTTTTGTCTGTCGGGAATCGGTCCGATATTTATGGACTGTGAGGAATACTGCTACCCTCATGATGAGATGCTTTCGATCCGTGCTCTTTGTGCGCTGATCATTCTTTTCAGCTGATAATTCCGTTAAGCCCTTCCTGACGGTAATTGTTAATTATACAATTTCTGCTCAAAAAGGATTATCTATTGCGGTGAGAATAACTTTTTTTTTTAAGGGGGGATTTGTTAGTAGCTTAAGTATTTATGATAAATATTAGTAAATAATGAGTATGTGTGCCAATCACAAATGGTGACTTCTCAACACTGTTTATTTAAACCTACTTGTCAGAAAAGGGGAAGTAAACTTATAACTAACTTAAATGCTAACTTATTGGCTATAAAGAGAGCTTATCGTAGCAATTGAGGATTGCAACGATTTTTGTCGAAAATTGTTAATAATTTTATTTGACATAGCTTCTAATGGTTCAACACCAGTAAGTCTATGTAATTCGAGTGTACCAAACCAAGAAGGACGCTTCAAAATCATTTTCAGAATTTTATTCTGAATCCTTTGGAGCGTTTTCTTCCTTGTTGAACAGCAACTTGACCAGATCGGTACAGCATAAAGCATTGCTGGTCTAAAAATTTGTTTGTAGATCAAAAGTTTGTTCTTTAAACAAAGTTTAGAATTCCTGTTAATGAGAGGATATCAACATCTCGTATATTTGATGCACTTGGCTTGTATACTCTCAATGTGCTCTTTGAAAATAAGTTTTTTATCATAAATTAGTCCCAAGTACTTAAGCGGTGAAAATAACTCTTTCTATTCCGATTACCGGGTTGCAGTATGAATGCACAGACAATTTAGATGACAAGACCAAAGATTAGAGTCTATTTTTATATTTAGTCCAGTAGCACCGTAAGTCACTGCTTCTGGTGGTGACTGAACACTAGGGTGGGGAATCGTTATATGGAAAAAATAAAACTTGATAACACAAAGCCAGAACCAAGTTTTTTTGGTTCCATTCGAGGCCCCAAACAAATCCTAATTTGTCGGAAGTCGAACTAAATGCTGAAAATCATGTTTCCTGCCAACACTACCAGTGTACCGCCGTCAATCAGATTTCTGTCATAATTGTTTGGTGCCCCAAATGGAAGCAAAAAAAACCTGGTTCTGGAAAATTTATCACTTTTCCCCACTCTACTGAACACACTAGAGACGATGTGTCATCGGGAGAATTCTTTTATACAGTTTCTACCAGATTTTCATGATCTATAAACTAAAGAAATAATTATTTGAAGTTCTAAAGGACCCCAACTAAAATTACTAATTCGTTATTCGGTTATTTTTTTCAATTGATTGAAGTTCTGAAGGTTTTAAATGATTATGGACCAATTTTTTACCACATTTTGAGACAGGCAAATGATTCTTTTAAAAGTTTCTTCTACTATGCAAATTTTTCTGAAGGATATTTTAAAAATTATTCCCGAATTCATTTCGATTAGCAAAACTCCACTTAATACCACAATTTAGAAAGGAAAAGCATTTGTCGAAGCTTTGCACTGCGCGGTAGTTAATAACAACGCGTCCGCGGTATAGCGGATCTCCAAAAGTAGATGAATTCATAGCATTGGACGACCCCTCATCGCCTCATTCAAATTGTGTCTTAGCCAGGCCTATGAAAAGACGCCATCTTTTCGTGACCGAAAAATAACAAGCAACATTATGTGGAAATCGAACAGAATAGCAAAAGCTTGAAAAAGTATTTTTTTAATAAATCACATTTGGGAAACCTGTAAACAATTTTTTTGAAAGTCGAAGTGTTCTACAAAATTACTTCCATTAACATTATCTTTCAATTTGAGCACATCGATTTCTCCGGGACAGCCTACTATTCAACCCTTCTTATTTGTTTTTTCTTCATATCAGGGGCGACTCGTCCATAGGTGCAACCTTTGCAATGCACATGGGGACGTCAGGCAAAAAATGAATCTTAAATCCAAATTCATGCTCTTATTTTCTTATTTTTTAGTTTGTTTTTTTAATTTGATTTTTTTAGTTTTTTTTTTTAAAGCGGGAATTACCCGCTTTTATTCGCGGATAAAATTGTAATTACTTCCCCAAACTCTGATTTTCAGAATTTCTAGTTGAACAGTTCAACAGCCACGAGTCGCCCCTGCTTCATATATAACCCTTCTTATGAATTTTGGTGCCCCTAGCTATTACCAAAACGCGTCAACTTACGTGAGAGTTCCCATAATAAGTGCTAACCGGGTTCGTCGCTTCAACACTATGTTTACGAGAAAACTCATTGAGGTCTCTGAAAAAAAGTTAGTGGCTATGAACACCAAAACTCACAGGAATGGTTGAATAGCTATAATATTTCATTCTTTTCCGGTTTGAGCATTCGGAATGCACCACAGTGTAATCAATCGAATGTCATAAGCTTATAGTAGTAAAAGCAAAGCCTTGGTGTTAAATTCCGATTTGGAACTCGACCTTTTGTTTATTATACACAGACTTCGCAGCTAAATGTTGAGTATACAGGACAATTGCGGAACATTAACAGTCTCTCCCGAACCGAGACTCGAACCTACGACGATGTTAGGCCAGCATCGTACTTCGGTACCAGTTGGGACGGGTTTGTTATAGTAGTTTATAGTAGTAACGCGTTCAAAAAGTAAATTTCAACCTTTCTGCGATTTGTTTATTAATATAAACTTATTACAGGTTCTATCCGTAAATAGGTTTAAGCTGAACCTAAATAATGTTAAAAAGAGAACGCGTTTTGCTATTTATTGTCATAATTGTCATAAAACATCTGTTCTATAGATCCTAGTTAGAACCCTTGTGCGTACGTAACAAGCCTTGTTGTGTTAAAAGAGACAAATGCTCCTAACTCTTGCCATGATAGACATACATCTAATTTTATTTGAATATGCGCATCTAACATCAATCAGGTTTTTGTTAACTGATAGTAGTACGGGTCTATGAAGCGTGAAACTACTACTTCACACCTAGTGTTCGATATCATTGAATTGAATTGAATTGATATGATATCAGTGAATTGACAAAAAAATTAAGCATCTCAATGAGTCAAGTTCTAATCAAGCGTGCAAACTGAATCCTGAAGAGCACAAACAAAGTCGTTTTAAAAACTATGTCTGTCCACATGCCCATAGAATAACCGTTTTAAAATTTTACTGCCAGTGCCGTGGGCTATCAGTCCTATTCATATTGATCATTGGTGATGGTAAACGAAAGTCGCTTCTGAAAAGCAATTTCCTAAACATGCCACCCGCCTTACTCTCCTGTTTACACCCACTGAAAAGTGCTTTTTCGCCGTTTCGATGCCATCGTACCGGGCATCGTCGGCACATTCCGAGGAGGGCAGCAATGTGTCATACATAAATAGAATCTCTTCCACTGTTTCCGGAACGTCCTCTGAAATTACGTCGCTGACTCGTTACCATCTTATCGCCCAAAAAAGAACAAATTTACAACAAAATCTACAATGTTGAAACATGCCACATTGGAGATCTGCTTCGTGGTTCATTTCATCGAACAAGTTGGGAACGATTCCACTTCAAGATAGCTAAGCCACGAAGATCAATTCAGCTCACAGCATGAAGTGTTGGATCATCCACATAATTTCAACTAATGGGTAAAGGCATTATAGCGACAACTTGTATTTGTTTTCAATGCTGTTTGGTAACAATCGCTTCTCAACCGTCATTGAGAATAAGATACTACCTACTATTGTAGTAAACGGAATGTGACTGAGTTTTTTTTCTGTGCTAGCACTGTTTTACGAAATTGAAATAAAAATCAAGTTGCTACCAGACACCGCTCCTCGAATGTCCATATGATGTTAATGAAAAAATAACGCCCATGCGCTTTCTACACTAGCAGCACTAGATACTAGTATAAACAAGACTCCAACCAACCTAGAAGGGGCACATACATTACTATTCTCCCAAGAGCAGCAACTGTTTCTCAACAAGGAAGCTCGATTTCAATGCCACACTACCAATCCTCCACTTTACAGGTACCGGCTGCCAGCGGCTGACCCGAGTAAGTGTTGTGAATACACATTTTGTTTGTACAAATATTTATCGCGTTACCATTTTTTCACGAGGCTTACATATACCTACTATATATGAGAGAAACCGCGTATATTGAACAAGTCTGTTGTTTTCGGTCATTACTACGAGGCAACGATTGATAGCAATAGAGAGTTGATCTTGAAGGTTCTGATCCGGATGAAAGTCGGACGCTTACACTTTACTACGTGAAGACACTTGGCGATATAAATAAGCACGCAACTAATTGGTCAAAAATACCTCCATTTATCCTACCTACATACGTTAGCACTGACCGCAAGTGCGCTACGCCTCAATAGATTTTCTTTTTCTTTGCGACTCTCGACTCTTAGCGGTAAGCATCGACGGTCGGACATAAGTTTCCACTACTATATCATAAGACAGTCAGTCCGTTAGGCAGCATTTATGGTGGATATTTTTAGAAACCGATGCCGCTGTCAATGTTATTATTACTTTACCCGAGAAGTGGGTACGTACTTTGCGTCAAACTGACCAGGGTAAGTGCGCAGCGAACAGGTGCAGGTGTGAGTTCAGGAATAAAGAAGGAAACCACAGTCAGCACGCGGGTACGTTTTTGCGTACTGAAAATTGCATGTATCGATAGATAATCGCGTATTGTTGTCACGTGGAGTTCACCGTGTTTATTGATATTGGCGGTGGAGTTATGTGACAGTGCTGTACTCAGTAATGATCGATTGTTCTCAATGGGAACGATCGATGAGAAGTGGCGAAACGAAAATAATCATACTTTCAAAGCGACTACTCCGATTTGACGGATAATTAACATACGAGATCACTCACTCCTCTAGGTATACTGAAACGAGTGATTAAGAAGATTCACGTGAATCAAAGCTATATGTATAGGGTATATAATTTTCAATAACAAGAAATCTCAATTCGAGCTTTCTCTTCAATCACTTTCACTCAAAGTTGGAATCGTTTGCAAAGAAATCCCATAACGATTATTTGGGTTGTGACAAAATCATCGATTGCAACAAAAACGGGAAAGCAAAGAGGGCGCCCAAAAAATGTTGCATAGTGAGCATATTTTAAGAAGACGATGTTACATGAGAAAACTATGGAAACAGAGGTTAGCCTGACCAACAAAAGAATTCCATCTCAATCATGCATTTGCCATGTCAAAAACTGGTCGAAACAGCAGGTTTATGCAGGTATATTTGTTTGGGGCATTTGCCGTTCTAAAGATATTGAATGTATATGTATGACTATTTTCGAATTGCATACAATTGTAGCACACAATTGAAGCCTTCAGGGATAAAATCGAATTCCTTTCTTAAGATGCATGAAACTAATAAACTGCACAGACTTGAATTCCAAGAAAAGTATTGAAAAGTTATTCCTCATTGTCGCAGATTAAAATTTTTCACAAAAAACATGGGGTTTCTTACCTAAAAAGGTATGTATTGTACAAAATCTATGGATCTCCTTAAGCTTTTAACTCCAAACAATGCAAAACAGGTCTTCGTGATAGTTTACATTAAAACTAGGACGAGTTAATTTATCTAAAAAAATGATTTGATTTCGAAATCTAACAAACTATGCAAAAAGAGTTGTTACGGAGGACTTCTTGAATGTACATGGAATGTTTGTTATCCAAATGCTAAATGCCTCAAAAATGCGTGACACATTGAAATCTGGTGTTATTTTTTATAAATCTTAGTCTCAGCTCAAAAGTCACAGAAAGTCCAATATTCAAAAAAAGTTGTTTGTAAGATAACGTCAGACCTCGAAGTTTTATGCATTTTGAGAACATGCATTTTTTCCTTGGTCAAAAAAAGTGAAACTTTGGCCGCACATATTATTGCTGAAAATTTTATTAAACCATGCATTCAAGAAGTCGTTCATGTTATGACTAATGATAAGGCAGTAGAATTGTTAGATTCGATTCGTATGTCGAACAACATGATCATCTCGCGGAATATTTTTGACATGGCTATAGATGTCGAAAGCATTTTGATTTCTTGATTAAAACTTTTAAAATTTGCAATGTAGATTGATTGTATTTGTACGCTATCAATTTTATGAAATATTCAAAAAAGACTTGAGACTGAAGTTTCCAAGCTGATCGATGATTATGTAACGGAAAACAATATTCCTTGGGAAAATTGTGTTGTTTTTTAGTCGATAGGACGGTGCGAAAGCTATCGTTGGAAATATTTTTGGAGTCGACACTTCATTCTTCATCGTTATGCACTCGCTATGAAGAAACTATCATCATCGTTGAAAGAAGTCTTGCAGGAAAGTGCAGGAATAATCAACTTCATCAAGGCTCACCTCCAAATTTAAGATTATTCAAACCGTTGTCCGAAGGCGAAGAGATGGGAAGTCCGTATTCTACGTTACTACTCCATACCGAAGTACGCCGGTTGTCTAAGAACGTTTCTGAGCGGCAATAATTTTGCTTTGGGGAGTAAATTTAATGATGATCAGTGGCTTATCAGGTTAGCTTATTCGACTGATATTTTCCAAAAATTAACGATCTGAGACTTTTAATGCAAGGCAAGATGATAACAATTTCTATATAAAAATAGCAAAACTACGTTCTTCATGAGAAAAATTAAACTTTGGCCAGAATTGTTGAAAACCAAAACTTGGGCAGCTTTCCAAAAACCAAAGCATTGCCTGGAAGATGTCATCCAACAATTCTCACGAAATGAACGAAAATTTGCAGGTAGGTACAGTCATCCCAGTATTATGGGCCAATACACTTTGTATTGGTTTTTAACGTCTGTCAATAACTCGTAATAGTCAAATTTAAGTTTGGGTAACGTTGTTCACGTTCACCAAACTTAAATTTGATTATTAAAAGTTATTAAAATATGCTAGAAACCAATACAAAGTGAAGACTGGCCTGTAATACTGGGATGACTGTGTTAAAACAAATAAAACCCTCCCCGTTGACTAATTTCGAAATGCATTTCCAATCACATACGAGTCCCGATTTTCAATAAGTAAACCTAGCAACAAAGACTAAGTATCGATCCTGACTTAACCAGATGTCCGACTACAATTGTTTCAAATAAAACCAAATATTACATGGCTTGCGAAATCTAAGAAAGCTTACTTGTTCAATTGACCGAGTCGTTTATATTGATTATTATTTGCAGAATAGAACCGAAAATGATCAAAAAGTAGACATTTGTTTCTGACTTCAATGATTACGATGACAATACAATATTAATACCACATCAACGTATGTAAACAAAAAGTTAGTGTGAAGCTTTCAACATAATTTTGGCTTTCTCCTAGAAAGGTATAGCAATCACTTGCAAAACCGAAAGTATAAAAGTGCTCCAAAGGGCCGAATGGCATATATCACTCGACTCAGCTCGACGAGCTGAGCATTTTCTGTATGTGTGTGTGTATGTGTGTGTGTGTGTGTGTGTGTGTGTGTGTGTGTATGTGCAGATTTTTATTCTCACTCACTTTTCTCAGAGATGGCTGGATCGATTTTCATGAAATTAATTGCAAATGAAAGGTCTTGTTGCCCCATAAGACCCTATTGAATTTTATTGTAATCGGATTTTTAGTTTAGAGGTTATGTTTAAAAATGTGAAAATCATGAAACAGCAATATCTCAGAAACTACACAACCGATTTGAACAAAATTGGTCTCAAAAGAACGGGCTACCTAGAAAACCCTTAAGTTTGAATTTCATACAGATTGAACTTGTGGTTCTAAAGTTATGAAAAGAAACGTGTTCTGAAGACTGTTTAATCTCACTCATGTTTCTCAGAGATGGCTGTACCGATTTTCATAAAATCAGTGTCAAATGGAAGGTCTAATTGCCCCATAAGACCCTATTGATTTGTTTTGCAATCGGATTATTACTTTGCCTGTTATGTTTAAAATGTGGAATCCAGCTATGCAAAGGAACATATTCCGAAGACTACTTGGACTCACTCACTTTTCTCAGAGATGGCTGACCCGATTTCCACAAAATTAGTGTCAAATGAATGGTCTAGCTGCCTCAGAAGACTCTATTGAATTTTACTGTAATCGAACTGTAACTTCATTTGTTATGTGCCGACTTGTGAAAATCACGAAACTTCATTACCTCAGAAACTACACAACCGATTTGATTATTATTATCAGATGAGCGGGCTAGTTGAGGGTTAACTGATGAATTATGATTGAACACGTGGTTTTAAAGTTTGGCTGCCCTACACGTTCCCATTTCATTTGATTATAATCGAATTCAAGCAACCGTTATGTATTAAATTGTTAATAAAACAACGAAAGTCTATTATCTCAAAGATTACATGACTTATTTGAACATAACTAGTGTCATACGAACGAGTCATCTCTCAAACTTACAAAAAACAAACTTCATAACAATTTGATATGTGGCTCAAAAGTTATGAAAAGAAGAGAAATTCAAAGACTATTTAAAACTATACCTGCTTTGATCGATATATGTGGCCTCAACATAATTTAAATGTGGTGTCGTACTATTTGAACGTTCCAAGTTCGTTGATTCCTTGCGATGCGTGTTTAAAGTCTACAAATTCACGACGAATCGGTCATAGGATATGATCAAAGTCAAATAACAAATCGTTTGAAATGATTGGTTTTATCGAAATGACAACATCCTCGTCTTTTGGCTTCTGTACATCGCCTTGATTCTGAATATATTCATATTGGGTGGTATTCTGTCATTATCAGCAGACTTTCTGGCATCAATCTGACACCGGAAATACCCATATTGGGAGGTATTTTTGGTTGTTTTCCAGAAACTAAAAGTGGTCGTCTTCAAATTCAAAATAGTGTCCAGGGTCAATGTTTGGTTTCTATGCATCATCACGTTTACGGAAATATCCATATTGAGTATTATTCGGTCATTTCCGACTGTTGCCTATAAGTTGCCATTTAGCAATTCAAAATGGTGCCTGAGGTCAATTGTTAGCTCCTTGCATCATTCTGGTTCCAGAGATACTCATATTGGATAGTATTTGTTTATTTTAGGCTGTTTTTGACAAACCGGTAGTCGCCATCTTGAATTTCAAAATGGTATTTAGGATACTGGTTAAGAAAAAATTCATATTGGGTAATATTTGGTCACTTTGGACTGTTTTTCAGAAGCCGAAAGTCGTCATTTTGGACTTTAAAATTGCCTGTGAAATCAATTTCTGTCATCTGGGCGTAATTCTGGTTCCGAAAACATTCATATTGAATGGTATTTGGTCATTTCCGGCTGTTTGCCAGACACCGGAAGTCACCATCTTAAAATTCAAGATTGTGTCTGTGATCAATTTTTAGCTTCTGTGCATCTTTCTTGTTCCAGAAATACTAATATTTAATGGAATCGTCCATTTCAGGCTGTTTTCCAGAAACCGGAAGTTGCAATCTTACAATTCGAAATGTTGTCTGAAGTCGATTTGTGGCTCCAGTGCATCATTACGGTTCCGGAAATAGCCATATTGGGTGGTATTTGGTCATTTGCCGCTGTTTTTCCGACACCGCAAGTCGCCATTTTGGATTTCATAATGGCATTTGGAGACAATTTCTGGATTTTGAACGGCATACTGGTTAAAGAAAAACTCATATTGGGTGGTATTTGGTCATTTTCTAATGTTTTCAGAAACCGGAAGTCGCCATCTTAGAATTTAAAATGCTATCTGTGGTCGAATTTAGCTCCTGTGTATAATTCTAGATCCGGCTATTATTATATTGGGTGGAAATCGGCCATTTTCGGCAGTTTTCCAGAAACCGGAAGTTGCCATCTTACAATCCAAAATGTTGTCTGAGGTCGATTAGGGAACATATTTGTTACCACTGAAAACATTCACCTGCCAATATGGTTCCATTTAGTTGATTAGTTCGCGAGATGTGCAGAAATTTGTGCAGAAACATGTACTTCCAGAGGAGGGAGGGGTGTCAAACCATTATGGACATATTTGTTACCCCTAAAAACATTCACATACCAAATTTGGTTGTATTTTCTTGATTGGTTCTTGAGCTGTGCGAAATTTGTGTTTCATTTTCATGGGATCCCTCCCTTATAGAAGAGGGAGTCGGGTTTCAAACCATTATGTACATATTTGTTACCACTAAAATCATTTACCTGCCAAATTTTGTTCCATTTGGTTAATTAGTTCTCGAGATGTGCACAAATTTGTGTTTCAGCCAACTATTATGGACCTATTAGTTACCCCTTAAAACATCCACATACAAATTCGGTTTCATTTGCTTGGTTTGTTCTTGAGTTGTGCAGAAATTTATGTTTCATTTGTATGGGACCCCTCCCTTCCAGAAGAGGGAGAGGTCTCAAACTATCATAGGAACCTTTACCGGCACCAAAAACCCCTACATACAAATTTTCACGTCGATCGGTTCGGTAGTTTTCGGGCCTATATGGATCAGACAGACAGACAGACTTGACTGCATTTTTGCCTTTCTCCTAGAAAGGTATAGCAATCACTTGCAATACCGAAGATATAAAAGTGGTCCGAAGGGCCGAATGGCATATATCACTCGAATCAGCTCGACGAGCTGAGCATTTTCTGTATATGTGTGTGTGTGTGTGTGTGTGTGTGTGTGTGTGTGTGTATGTGCAGATTTTTATTCTCACTCACATTTCTCAGAGATGGCTGGACCGATTTCCATGAAATTAATGGCAAATGAAAGGTCTTGTTGTCCCATAAGACCCTATTAAATTTTATTGTAATCGGATTTTTAGTTTAGAGGTTATGAATCAGAATGTAAAAATCATGAAACATCATTATCTCTAAAACCACACAACCGATTTGAACAAAATTGGTTTCAAATGAACGAGCTACTTTGAAAACCCTTAACTTTTGAATTTTATAAAGATTGAACTAGTGGTTCAAAAGTTACGAACAAAAACGTGTTCTAAAGACAGTTTAATCTCACTCATGTTTCTCAGACATGGCTGGACCGATTTTCATAAAATCAGTGTCAAATGGAAGGTCTAGTTGCCCCATAAGACCCTATTGATTTGTTTTGCAATCGGACTATTACTTTGACTGTTATGTTTAAAAATGTGAAATCCAGCTTTGAAAAGGAACATATTCCGAAGACTACTTGGACTTACTCACTTTTCTCAGAGATGGCTGAACCGATTTCCACAAAATCAATGTCAATTGATAAGTCTAGCTGCCTTATAACACCCTATTGAATTTTGCTATAATCGAAATGTAACTTCATCTGTAATGTACCGAAATGTAAAAATCACGAAACTTCATTATCTCAGAAACTACACAATCAACATTATCATCAGACGAGCGGACTAGTTAAGCGTTAACTGATGAATTATGATTGAACATGTGGTTTCAAAGTTTGGCTGCCCTATACGTTCCCATTTCATTTGATTATAATCGAACTTGAGTGATCGTTAATAAATTGTTAATAAAACAACGAAAATTTATTACCTCAGAAATTACATGACTTATTTGAACATAACTAGTGTCATACGAACGAGTCATCACTCAAACTTACAAATAACAAATTTCATAACAATTTGATGTGTGGCTCAAAAGTTATGGAAAGAAAAGAAATTCAAAGACTATTTAAAACGATACCTGCTTTGATCGTTATTTGTGACCTCAATATAATTTAAATGCGGTATCGTACTATTTGAACGTTCCAAGTTCGTTGATTCCTTGCGATGCGTGTTTAAAGTCTGCAAATGCACGGAGAATCGGCCATAGAATATGATCAAAGTCAAATAACAAATCGTTTGAAATGACTGGTTTTATCGAAATGACATTATCCTCGACTTTTGGCTTCTGTACATCGCCTTAATTCTGAATATATACATATTGGGTGGAAATCGGTCATTTTCAGCAGATTTTCTGGCATCAATCTGACACAGGTATTTAGTTATTTTGGTTGTTTTCCAGAAACTAAAAGTGGTCGTCTTTAAATTCAAAATAGTGTCCAGGGTCAATGTTTGGTTTCTATGCATCATCTCGATATCCATATTGAGTATTATTCGGTTATTTTCGACTGTTTCCTAGAAGTTGCCATAAAACAATTCAAAATGGTGCCTGATTGGTTATTTTAGGCTGTTTTTCACAAACCGGAAGTCGCCATCTTGGATTTCAAAATGGTATTTAAGATCTGGCCTCTGAGCGTCATTCTGATTGAAGAAACACCCATACTTACTTTACTTTACTTTTTTGGCTAACGGACCGTTCACCGGTCCAGGGCCGAACGAATTAGAGATGTCCATCTTCTTCTGTCTTGAGCAGCCGTTCTCCAGTCTCCCCGTACACCAGCAGATCGTGCATCTTCTTCCACCGCGCACATCCACCGCGTGCGAGGCCTACCACGGAGTCGACGGCCTCTTCCTGGTTCTCTACTGAAGATAGTTTTGGCGGCTCTCTCGTCAGGCATCCTGGCTACATGTCCAGCCCACTGCAGCCTGCCCCGCTGTATTACCTTCACTATATCAGCATGTTTGTATACCTGGTACAACTCGTGATTCATGCGTCTGCGCCACACTCCGTCTTCCAGTTTACCGCCAAGTATCGATCGCAGAATTTTACGCTCAAAAACTCCGAGCACTCGTCGATCAGCTTCCTTAGGCGTCCATGCTTCGTGTCCGTAAAGGGCCACCGGGAGTCTCAGCGTCCTATACAGCGCTAGTTTTGTGCGAGTTTGCAAACTACGGGACCTTAGCTGGTTACGCAGTCCGTAAAAAGCCCTGTTCGCAGCTGCAACTCGTTTCACTTCACGGCTCATATCGTTGTCACATGTCACAAGCGTACCAAGATAAACGAATTCGTCAACTACTTCAAATCGTTCCCCATCTATCTCCACCTCAGCACCAACACCACGGGGACTCCCACGCTCTCTGCCAGCTACCATGTACTTCGTTTTGGCAGAGTTAATGACAAGTCCCAATCTCGCTGCTTCTCTCTTAAAAGGTACGAAGGCCTCCTCCACGGACTTACGGTTGATACCGATGATATCGACGTCGTCCGCAAAGCCAAGAAGCATGTGAGAGTTTGTGATGATCGTACCGTTTCTTTCGACGTTTGCTCTTCGTACTGCACCCTCAAGAGCGATGTTAAACAGTAGGTTGGAGAGCGCATCCCCCTGCTTCAGTCCATCCAACGTTACGAACGCGGCTGATGTCTCGCCAGCTATCCGCACGCACGATTTTGATCCCTCCAGTGTCAAACGACTCAGCTTTATTAGTTTCGCAGGGAAACCGTGTTCCAGCATGATCTGCCATAGCTCGTTTCTTTTCACTGAGTCGTATGCCGCCCTGAAGTCCACAAAAAGATGGTGAGTCGATAAGTTGTACTCCCGGAACTTATCGAGGATCTGTCGCAGGGTGAAAATTTGATCCGTCGTGGAACGCCCTTGTCGGAAACCAGCCTGGTATTCGCCAACAAAAGATTCCGATAGCGGTCTCAATCTGAAGAACAGGATACGGGAGAGCACTTCATATGCGGAGTTGAGCAACGTTATCCCTCGATAGTTGCCACAATCCAATCGATGACCCTTCTTATAGATAGGGCATATGAGGCCTTCCAACCAGTCGTTCGGCATTTGTTCGTTCGCCCAGATTCTTAGTATTATCTGGTGGACCGCATAGTACAGCCGCTCGCTTCCCGCTTTTAGAAGTTCGGCCGGGATACCGTCCTTACCAGCGGCCTTGCCGTTTTTCAGCTCATTAATCGCCTTTTTCACCTCCTCCTGTGTTGGTGGCTCCACAGCTTGTTCGTCACTCATAATCGTCATCCTGTTCCTGCTCTGCTCATCCGGTACCTCACCGTTCAATAGCGCCTGAAAATGCTCCTTCCACCTGGCTGCAACCGTCGGTTTATCAGTAAGCAGGTTGCCGTCCTTGTCATTACACATTACACACCCATATTGGGTGTTATTCGATCATTTTCGGCTGTTTCCCAGGAACCGGAAGTCGCCAACCTAGAATCCAAAATGGGTTCTGTCGTCGATTTCAGCTGCTGTGTATCATTCTAGTTCCGGAGATACTCATGTTAGGCGGAAATCGGCCATTTTTGGCTGTTTTCCAGAAACCAGAAGTTGCCATCCTACAATTTATAGTGGTGTCTGAAGTCAATTTTTAGCTTCTTGCAACATTCTGGCTCCGGAGATACTCATATTGGGTGGTATTTGGTCATTTTCAGCTGTTTTTCAGAAACCGGAAGTCGCCATCTTAGAATTCAAAATGGTATCTGTGGTCGATTTGAGCTCCTGTGTATCATTCTAGATCCGGATATTCAATACAATGCAATCCAAAATGTTGCCTGAGGTCAATTATGGAACATATTGGTTACCACTGAAAACTTTCAATCTCCAAATATGGTTCCATTTAGTTGATTAGTCCGCGAGATGTGCAGAAATTTGTGCAGAAACATGTGCTTCCAGAAGAGGGAGGGGCGTCGAACCATTATGGACATATTTGTTACCTCTCAAAACATTCTCATACCAAATTTGGTTGTATTTTCTTGATTGGTTCTAAAGCTGTGCGAAAATTGTGTTTCATTTGTATGGGACCTCTCCCTCATAGAAAAGGGAGGGGTGTCAAACCATCATGCACATATTTGTTACCTCTAAAAATATTCACCTGCCAAATTTGGTTTCATTCAGTTGGTTAGTTCTCAGGAAGTGCAGAAATCTGTGTTTCATTTGTATGGCAGTCCTTTCTACCAAGAGAAGGAGGGGTGTCAAAACATTATGAACATATTTTTTACCACTAAAAACATTTACCTGCTAAATTTGTTTCCATTTAGTTGATTAGTTTTCGAGATGGGCAGAAATTTGTGTTTCATTTGTATGGGACCCCTCCCTTCCAGAAGAAGGAGGGGACTCAAACTATCATAGGAACCTTTATCGGCACCAAAAACCCATACGTACAATTTTTTACGTCGATCGGATCGGTAGTTTTCGGGCCTATATGGATCAGACAGACAGACAGACTTGACTGCATTTTTATATGTATAGATTACAACATCAATTTTTTAGAACCTTAAGAGTGAATATACATTTATTGGGTTGAAGCGTTCTTGTAAATCTATTTTCATAAATAATATGTTTGAATGAGAAAGGCTGGGTCTGACCGCTAGGTGGATTAATTTAGGTTTTTTTTAATAGATTCAAGAATGCAGGTGCCCGCGAATTATTTTGGTCTGAAAAAGCGCTCCACCGAGGAAAAGGTCTGGAAATTCCTGATATAGAACGATGGTATCGATGCAGTGTAGCTGTATTTAGGCAAAAGTATCGATATTTACGTTTATATCGCCAGCAGGAACCCGGCGATGCATTAACGATTGAAATTTATACAGTGGCAAAAAGTTACAATCGCTCAAACTCGGTTCTTAAACTGACATCCTGGCGTGGTAAAGCAACAAAAAGCACTCGACCGTCAATAATTAATGCAATCATTAATCATTAACTGAAGGCATTTTACTGTGCTCCCTAGGGGGAAGCAATAGACCAGACGTTGGAAGCCACATGGTTGAAATGGGGTCTGAAATCGAACGTGGAGTTGGGAATACTTTTACACGTCGCCAGACACCGTTCTAACCAGACGAATACACGAAAACACTCCCCTCGGACGGAATCTTCTCTGCACTATAATCTAATCGGACCCCAAATCATCAGCAGTACTGTCAGGAGCGAAGGATAACGCATGACGTTGGTCTGCACTGCACAAAACTGTGGAATTCAAACGTTTTTTGCATGCGCTGTTTATATGCTGACAAGCAGGGCCCAAGCCAGCACTCCACTATTGGATTTCATTCACTAACTATATTACCTGATTCACGCTTAATAACGAATCTTGTTGTTTTTCGAAGCGCCATCAAAACCGGAGAGTCAAACAAATTTATGAATGCAACCCTGATGCAGATACACAGCCAGACTGTTTTCCCTACCTCTGTAATACTGCAGCAACCAACACTCTCGCCTGAAAGTGATGCGTTCGAAGCGCAGCTCTTTGTTCGGACCGGTTTTCGACGGTCTAGAAGCCAAGTGTCATACGGGCAACAACGAACCAGCGAGGACGATGATAAAGAGTTGACGCTCTGATGGAGGAACAAAAACAGCACAAATGCCAATAAAGATCCCTTTCTGCCTCCCAACTCTCAACCAACCGGGCGTCCGGTGCATTGCAGGGCGGTATGGTACGAAATGTCTCGCGAAGATAGAATGCTAACCCGAGGATTAAGAGAAAGAGAGAGAGAGAGAGAGAGAGCAAGACGGTAGTCCCGACGACAGCGGAATTCCTTTGACCGACACCGCAACAATTTTGCTGCGTACGTTTGTTTGACATGAACGAGCGGAAATTGGAATGTCCTTGCTGGTATGAAATATCAGTCGCAGGAGTCAAAGGTACGTTTAATTTGTTGAAGGTTTATTTGAAGTGTTCTTTTTTTCAAGTGTAACCCTTAGTATTGATCGATGTCTTGTGTAAATGTCATGATCAAATGATTACTTCTAAGAGTTTCATATCAAATTCACTGCCATATATAAAGCCAGTCCGAGGAGTCTTTATTTTTATTCATAGAGGGCGTTGAATGCTTAAAAAAATAGATATTTTCTCAAGCATCAACCTCTGAATCTTAATCTGAAAACAAGTGCTGACAGAGAGAAAGATAGTAAACAAATTGATATACTTATGTTTGTATTTCACCTTTCGAGTATATCATGTCAGTACAAAGGAGGCTACATGAACTGCTAAAAAAAGGTTCCCTAGCATCAACTGATATTTAAACACAGGAAGAATCTGCTCTGTAAAAAACCGGGTTCTTCGCTTGACACCATTTAGCGGTAGAGTTTGAACGAAGTCGTACGGATTGTAAAGACACACCTAGCGGTGACCAACCAAATGACGTAATCACAACACAAATGCAGAAGAAAATTTTCAAAACGATAATGGATGATTGTCGACTGAAAAGTACGCAAATGCAGTTTTACTTTGGATTGAGCACAGACATCGTAAGGATCTTTTCAGTGAGTATTTTAAAATGGCTCGCAGCAATATTGCCAAATTTTTACCATGCACGAAACGGTCGAATAGACAGTAGAAACAAATTCACTAAACGGAGACAACCACTCCCGAAGAAGACGGAAACATTGCAAACTTTCAAGGTCCGGAATTTTTTTTAAAGAGGACAAAAATCTACGGTGCGCCAGATCCTTACTTTTGGATTCCCTTAGGGCCCGAGGTACACAACCCTATTTCCCAATTCGGGATATCCGGGCTCAACGGAACATGACATACATGATGCTGATCTATGGCTACTTGAAAGCCATCAGAGTGTCCATATAACTACAAACTGAACCACTGATTAAAAAAAACTTCAAATAATCCACCTAGCGGTGAGACCCAGCCTTTCTCCTTCGAACTTATAATTTGTTAAAATAGATTTAATCCAACACTCAAAAAATACACCTTGATTATTTCTGCTGGATTTGTCATTCATTTTAAACAACAAATTTTTGGTAGCCAACAGCACAACTATACCGAACATTTAAAATTCAACATATCATCGGCTTCGTGCAACACTGGCACAACTCAAAATTTTGAATTTTGAGTTTTTGATGGCAAATGATGCCAAATACTGTTAAGTTTCATCACACGAAATCCCATTTCGAAAATCACAAAAATTCCAGAGTTATGAGTAGAAGTGCCTTTGCTGCACAAATCGAAATTTTTCCATAAAGTTAGTAAAAACGAAGTTTTACCTTGGACAACGTGAGCACGTAATATGTGCATAATAGACCCAAAGGTGTTAAATAAGGATTGGTAATCTTAAACTTCAAAGTTTTCTTGAAATTCGAAAAATAAATTTTCGACTCAAATTTTCAAACGCGTTTTTCTCGAAAATATGTTTTTGAGTTGTGCCAGTGTTGCACGAAACCGACGCAAATAACATTAAATTCTTTCATATGATATGATGCGATGTTGTTTTTGATTGTGGTATAATTGATTTGTACTCATATACTGCCTATAAATATTCAGATTCTTTAAGTCAACGTTAGTCAGTAGATTACAAATAATGTATAATTAAATGTTGTTCCTTATACATTAATTTGAATGATCTTATCAGTGAAATTAAAATTCTTCAACGCAGTTTATATTACTGATCGTTTCTGAGAGGCATCCAGTGAATGGCCAAATACCAATCAATATGGGTTCTTGAAATCTGGATTATACCCAGTGGCCAGAATCTGACCTAAAACCCAATTTTCAATCGAGATGACCACTTCTGGTTGCCTGATAATCATAAAATCATAAAATCCATCATAAAATTGCCGAACTGCCTAATCTGGGTATTTCTATGGCAAAGATGGCGACAGTTTCCGATCAACAGCCTAAAGTGACAAATATCATCCAATACGATTTGAAGAAGCGGTATGATACCCTGAGGCCAGAAATCATCTTTAGACGCCATTTTAAATGTCTAGACAGTAGCTTCCGGTTTCTACCAGTCTAAAAGGGACAAACATTACCCAATGTGAGTTTTTCAGTACCCGGGATGATGCTCAGAGACCAGGAATCAACTTCATACTTTATTTTGAAATCCGAATTTGCGATACCTGTTTTCTTTAAATAAGTCGTGTAATCTTTGAAAGAAGAGATTTTCAATATTTTTACAATTTGACACATAATGGATAAAATAAAAGTCCGATTACACTGGTCAACACAAGTGTTGCCCCGAAGGTCAAACTAAGAAAAATTGAAAAATTATAGCTTTTCCTGTGATTTTTTTTCTTTCTAGGGCGATTGTTATGAGCTTTAGAGTAGAGATGGTCGGGTATGGGAAATTTATTACCCGTACCCGACCCGTACCCGACTAATCGAAAATTTTCAAACCCGTACCCGACCCGAACCCGTAGTCTGGTTTGTTTAAAATACCCGTACCCGACCCGAACATGAAAAATATCTATTCCAACTACCCGTACCCGACCCGTACCCGAAAGAAAACAACGCCGAAATTGCTTAAACCCGACCCGTACCCGACCCGTCCTGGATTTTTTTTTTTTTTTTTTTTTTCAAAATACCTGGGTACCTCGCACGTTATATGCACTAATTGTCATATGTGGTTTCTCGAGATGATGGCCGGAGTTAGACAAAAACCGAGTGCGAATGTGAACGCATGTTAATGAACCCAGAGTTCCAGGCGGATGGTCCACTATATAGAAGAGGTCCACTATGAAAAATGCATGTCTGGTAAAGTTAAAAAAGCGACGAGTTTTATGTCAACATCGCAGCAACCTGAAATCTTAATATTATAATAAAGTCAAAGTTAATATTGTTTATAACTTGAGAAAAATTTGATGATTCATTTGCATTTGCCAAAAACCTGTAATTTTTTATTACAGATTCGGTGTCATCGATTCAATCTAAAAATCGGTGCAACACAGATATTTCTGTACATCCCTGGTCACAGTGCAAACAAAGACTATGCTATCGCTGTCAAATCTCATATACATATTTACTTCGTACCAAACACAGTAGAGAATCGATGTCCATCCGCCTGAATTTTTTTTACGTCAGCTGTTTCATAATATTTTTCCTTTATCGCTATGATATTCAAGTGCCTAAATCCAAAATGTGGGTGCAATATCATGAGATCTGTTTTGAAGTAGAATACTTCTCTCAGGAAGTTCGGCTACATAGGGATGTGAAATGAAAATCTAAAACCGAAAGAAGTGAAAAATATGTCCAATTTCAAATGCTAATAAATCGGTTAGTATTCGATGGATTTCCTTCGTTCTTGCAGCAATAGATTGGAAAATCTTCTAAGATTCTTCCCAAAATAAGATAATTGTAATTTTATTATTTGAACTATTGTACTATTGAAAATAGTCAAGCCTTGTCAAAACGAAAAATTCGACCTCTGATTGGTCGTTATATGCTTGCTTCCCAAGCACGGTCGACAGGATCATATACCTTGCAATTGAAAACATGCTATTTGGCCTATATAAGAGCCTGTTTCAGCCGGAGCCGCTCATAATAGTTCTAGACAGCGACAACAGCAGTCGTCCCTCCTTAGCAGCAGCACTAGCCCTGTGGTTGGTCACCACGTCTCGGTTTTTCTCAGCGTGTGTCGCCAGACAGCCATTATTCCCCCCGTGTTGGGGCAGCATGAAGATTGCCATCAGGAAATCCAATTTTGGAAATCAAAATGCCTTTTTGAAGGCAGATAAACAAGTCATTGAAAGTTAATAATTTTTGTCAACGCAAGCAAGTATTCTGTGTTGCATCCTAGCAATTTAAATTTGTCGCACCCGTCTAATTTACTGAATGTGAAATAGCTTCCACAGTGCATGTTGTTCGTGTATCTTAATTCCCCCAATGTTAGGGCAGCTCAAAGGTTGTAATTAGCAACCGATTTTGAACAGCAAAATGCTTTTTTGAAGGCAAATAAAAAAATAATTGAAGGTTAATAATTTTCTGGCATCAACACAAGCAGACATTCTATGCGGGATGCAACCAAATTCTGTTGTAGTTGTCTAATTTTTACTTTATTTAGTAAACTCCCCACTGTAGGGGCAGCGCAAACGCTGCGATCAGCATAACCGACATTGAGTAATAAACTGCCCTGTTAGAACGCATTCACAAAAGCAGTTAGTTCGACTATGCAGAGCTAATATGAAGACGATTCAATCAATCAGCGTAAACAGAATTTCGTCGTCTCCCAGCTGCCGAGTTGCAACATGATGCAACACGCAACAGCGAGCAAACGAAATCGCTTGATGTTACAAACCGCAATAAGATACGGGTTAAAACCGTTGCGTGTGTGAGAGCACCATCGGTGTTTATTCGCTGGATACACTATCTACTGTCTACTGAACGCAATAATCTGCTTACATGCGACACGGGGACGAGAACATTTTCTTCAACGAAGCTGCACAACACGACACAAAACATGTTATGTTGTTGCTTCAATGAGAGTGCTATCGGTCCGGCTCGACAAGAAATCATTTTTGTGCATCCGTGCTACGAAACTGAGGAAAAACTTTAGAAACTGAAAAAAAGGTGGAGCTTATCAAATGATCGCTCTGAGCCGGAATGAAGTCACACATATTTTTCAAGTTATATCATTCCACCACGTACGTAAAATAATTCATTCCTATTTTCATCCGTATATAAGAGCCTGTTTCAGCCGGAGCCGCTCATAATAGTTCTAGACAGCAACAACATCAGTCGTCCTTTCTTAGCAGAAGCACTAGCCCTGTGGTTGGTCACCACGTCTCAGGAGCAGCGCGGTTTTGAAGTAGAATACTTCCCTCAGGAAGTTCGGCTATATAGGGATGAGAAATGAAAATCTAAAACAGAAAAAAGTGAGAAATATGTCCAATTTCAAATGCTAATAAATCGGTTAATTTTCGATGGATTTCCTTCGTTTTTGCAGCAATCGATTAGAAAATCTTCTAAGATTCCTACCAAATGCATGGAATTGCAATTTTATTATTCGAACTATTGTACTATTGAAAATTCTTAAGCCTTGTCAAAACACAAATTTCGACCTCTGATTGGTCGTTATACAATTGCTTTACCAAGCACGGTCGGCAGAGTTATGGACCTAGTAAATTGGGAATGCATCATTTGGCCTATATAAGTGCTTCATCAGATAATAAACAGACATTTCATCGGATGTAAATTGAACTACTGAAATTTGAAGAACACAAATAAATATTTGAAGAGTTAATATTTTCTCGTTTTGCGCTATAATCCAAAGTTAATTATCTTCATCTACATGCATACTCTGACTATTATTACGTGTTTGCGTCGCTTAGTGTTTGGCTACGGTTATGCAGTACGCAAATAACGGCACGATGCGATTCGGCAAGACGAAATGTGTCGAAATGTATAGCTCTACTTCGCCTTAAAAAAAGCTGTACATTTCACCACGGTAAGGCGAATCGCATCGCGCCGTTATTCGCGTTCTGCATAACCGTAGCCTTTGTTCCGTTCCTGTTTAATGATGTCGTATTAAATGTACATATTACAATTCGGCAGCACTTCAACTTCTCATTTGCACAAAATTTAAAAATATTCAATGAACTTCATTCAAAATATCAAACAAAAAAAAATTACAATACTGCCAATGAACGGTCAACGTTTATTTACTAGAAAAAATGACTGACACGCAAGCAACCGGGTTATCTTTCTTGTAAAAGTATTCTACTTCAACCTTGCGGTCGTGGCTTTGCATACAACCTTCCTGTGATTTTTTTTTTTATAACTTTTCGAAGTTTGGCATACTGACGTTTTTTGACATGTGTTTAAAAAAAAATTCATTACTTTGAAACAGCTTCAATGATAGCTTGGATTTTTTTGGTGTCAAAGAAAAAGTTGATTCGTAGTTAGTTTGTATGTACTACCTATTTTGTTTTAATTTAAAAAAAATTTTTTTTTTTCGCAAAATTTGGTTGATTTGAGGTGTTGTGCAAAAGCTACGTAATTTGTTTCTGTGAGGAGAACGCCCTGTGGCTGAGGGGAAAAGTGCCAAAATTATTAATAATTAGGTCACCTGCTTTATGGACGGCCCCAAATAAAAAATGGAATGGAGATTGGTGTTCAGCACCCCAAAATTAAGTAAATACCATATTTTTGTCGCATTTATCCACACTTTTTTTACTTAACCAGCCTTTGTATTTAGTTGCCTTACTGTGCAATGCTCCGCGGTTTTCCTCACAAATATGAAAAAAGCCTGGCAAAAATTCCATTTAACTCAAAATGGTTGCAGGAAGAACTATTGACTTTCACATTAGAAAGAGATAGCATGATGTCATTCCCTTGGTGCAAACACTGCCGACAACTGTCAGAATAGGTATTGGCCGATCTCTCGTTGAGTGAGAATGGGCAATTTCTTGTTCGATCTTTCCGATTATCGACACTCAGAAAACACCTAGGTTTGAAATGTTAAAAATTAATTTCTCATAATGCACGAAAATCAAATTACCCGTACCCGACCAATTGAGAATTTTTCAAACCCGTACTGACCCGAACCCGAAGCCTTGGTTTTTAAATTACCCGTACCCGATCCGAACCCGTAAAATATTTTTTTACGCTACCCGAAACCCGACCCGAACCCGTCGGGTACGGGTTTCGGGTAAAAATACCCGTACCCGACCATCTCTACTTTAGAGCAGCATTTTTTTCAATTTTGTTAACCAGTGTTATAATCAAATTAAATGGGTACCAATAGTGCAACTAAACCTTCAATTTAAAACTATGATTGTTGAAATCAGTGATGCCATCTTTGGCAAAACGAGTGAATTTGATAAAGTTTTCTGAACACGTTTCTTTTCATAACCTTCGAACTACATGTTCAATCATCATAAAATTCGTTATTTAGAGGTTTTAAAGCGGTTTTTAGGGGTTTTAAAGGTTTTCAGGGCTGTTTTAAAGGGCTGTTCATTTGATACCTGTTCCAAATCTGTTGTGTAGTTTCTAAAATAATGGAGTTTCATAACTTTTACATTTTGATTTATAACAGACAAAGTTACAGTCCGATTATAATAAAATTCAATAGGGTTTTATAGGCAACTAGACCTTTCTATTGTAACTAATTTTGTGAAAATCGGTCCATCCATCTCTGAGAAAAGTGGGTGAGTTCAAACAGTCTTAGAAACATGTTTCTTGTCATAGCCCGATTTCACATTAGTATACATAACGGACAAAGTTTAAGTCCAATAACAATAAAATTCAATAGGGCCTTATGGGGCAACAAGACCTTCCATATGACACTAATTTTGTGAAAATCGGTCCACCCGTCTCTGGGAAAAGTGAGTGAGTTTAAACAGTGTTTGAAACACATTTCTTTGCATAACTTTTGAACTACATGTCCAATCATTATAAAATTATTTCACAAATGGCCGTTCTTTTGAATTTTGTTCAAATCGGTTTTGTAGTTTCTGAGATAATGAAGTTTTGTGATTTTCACATTTTGATACATAACCTCGAAACTAAAAATCCGATTGCAATGAAATTCAATAGGGTCTTATGCGGCAACTAGACCTTTCATTTGCAATTAGTTTCATGAAAATCGGTCCAGCCATCTCTGAGAAAATCGAGTGAGATTGGGAGACCGTTGCATGCATACACACACACATACAGAAAATGCTCAGCTCGTCGAACTAAGTCGATTGATATAAGAGATTCGACCCTTTGGAGCACTTTTATACCTTTGGTTTTTTCAGTGATTGCTATACCTTTCTATGAGAAAGGCAAAACATGCTAGTTTTAGTTCTAGTGTCTAGTTTTAGCTCGGAGTCGGTAGCGAGGATAAAAAATCCACCTTTAGCTTATACCGTAAAGCGCCCTGTTTCTGCGCGGTTCTTAATTCTGCGCACTTCATATTAAAATGTTAAGAAAATATCAATTGAAAGCATATTTTCAAAAATGATGTTTGGAAGTAATTTCTTACGTAATTACTGTCAACTTTCTGCTTATGTTCCCTTTTTTACTAAACAGCATCAACATTTTGAGACTAAGTGAGCAGAATTAAGAGCCGCGCAGAATTAGGGCGCCTCACGGTACCCTAGAAATAACATCATTTGGCTAATGTCAAGGAAGTTAGTTTTCTTCTGGCTGCGGCGAAATCCACCAACCTCAGACCATTTTCATCTGGTAGCATGAAGGCTAAAAAACCAATAACGTTTGCAGTGGAAAAAAATGGACAGAATTTTTTCCCGATTTTTCATGGGTTCACCTTCAAACTTACTGACGAAATTACCCATGCAGCATCAATCATAGTAACCCATAAGTGAGCAGAAAAATTTGACAGCTCTATTAATCGGGATGGCGAAAACAGTGAAGCTACTCTGTGAGAACTGTGAGCGTTCAAAAAACAGTACCCTGTCGCGGCGAAAACGAACATCGTGCGGCAGCTTGTGGACACCGGATACGCCCGTTCCGACAACTACAACATCTTGGAACTATTGGACAATAATCGAAGCATCGAAAGAAAACTCGGTTCCGGACAGCCGACGACCCTGAGCGACAAGATGCTCCAAAAAATGCTGAAGAGGGAGACCGAGGCGCTCGTGCGCTAGACCGAGAGGTCGGTGTAACCGACCGAACAGTGAAAAAATACCTGGCGAATATGGACATAAATGTCAGTCCTGGTCTCAAAGCTGCAGGCAATAACGCAGTGACAGCGCCTGAGTAAGATTTTAAAGTCTATTTTGTCTCCCCCTGGAAGGCAACGACTGACTGGGCGCTTCGTATTTTACTTCCGCCACGTAAAGAAGTGAGCATCATTCATTTCACACTAGTTTCCCAAGAAGGTGCTGCTATGGGTGACAATCAGCGAAAAGGGGATGTTAAAGCTACTCCTATTTCGCTCCGGACTGGCCGTGAACGGGAAAATTTATAGTACGAAGCTCCTGCCCTGGAAGTTGCGTCGTTCATTAAGAAATACCATGAGACCGTAGACGCGGGCGTCGGCCCATTTCTCGAAGCGATTATTGGAGAAGATGGAGCAGCTGAAAACCAAAGTGGTACCCAAGTTGGCGAACCCGCCCAACGTTCCCAAGGTGCGTTTCATCGAAGATTTCTGGGCAAACCAGAAGTGTAAGATCTACTCCAACAATTATGTCGCAACTGAGGATTGGTAAATAAAACGAAGAAAGAACTCAAAAACATGCCTACACGCATGTTTTCGTCCACCATGACGAATGTTTCGGTTAACTGTCAGAATTTTTTGCAGGTAAGCTACCATAATTACCATCCATGGGAAATTTATCAAACTCAATTATCTGCCTTAGTTATTTTTTACCATCATCCGAAAAAAGTCCATTTATTACTGCATTTTTAACGGTAATTGAACGGAAAAACTATTTCTGACCAACCTATGCGTTCGAGTCCTCGGCAATGATCTCAAGTTTTGGGCTCTTTCCATATGTTTTATCGAGAATCTCACAGAACTCCTCCTTCACGACATCGGGTTTGTCGTCCACTCTGAATAAGACGCGGTTATACGCCGTTCAATATGGAGAAATAGACGATTACGGAAACCATTCTCAATTAGTATACGATCAAAATTCTCTCTGAGGCAAAAGGTTTACGCGGTTTTTTTACGCGGATTCCGGAATTTACGCGGTACTTTTTTTGTGCGGATTTCGGTTTCTCTTCACTCGGATTGCAGAACTAACGCTGGTTTTTTTAACGCGGATTCCAGAATTTACGCGGCACGTATCCCCCGCGTAAAAAGCGACTTTAGTGTAATGCACTTCTATTTCGTCATCTACTGCGTTGTTTAATTCCATGCAAAAATCCATTCGCAACAATCATACTACTTCCTCCTCAGCTTAGATACGGGCTCAGCTTGTATGGGAAACAGTAAATCGGCAATAACACTGTTTTCACACGACCTCTACTACTTATCAGTCGTGCGCACCCAGACCGTAAACCATTTGCGCAACAATATCAACAGCAAGCCTCGTACGTCAGCTCAAAGCTTAATCACACAGTTTCAGATGATTCAGAAGCAGATTCACATCACAGTAGGTACCGCTGGTCACTCTTGAGCCAACAAATCGAAATGTAAACAAAGGGTTGGCCTATATTTTAATTTCGCAAGCGCAGATAGGCACTCGCATCAAAACGTGCCGACGTCGTCTGTGTGCACCAGTTGCATTCACGGCAACAACAGTTCATAACACGGCAGAGTATGGAAAGGAAACACCTTAACGAACGTGTTCGTTCTTAGTTACAAATGTAGCCAACATCATCCAAACACGTGGCCACTGCTTTATCAATTCAGTACGACGAAAGTAGGAAATCTTATTTTATTTGTTAGTGATTTGATTCCACTCTGTTTAATAAAGTATAACATGAAAGAATTGTGCAATTTCCAATACATACCATACAACTCCGAACGCTCCGTATCCTATCGGACGATCTGGCTGGACATCTTGGGGAACAGCTGGCGGTTGGTAATAAGGTGCGGCTGCCGCTAGGATAGCTCCTTGTGGCCCAGCCGCACCGGCTGCACCACCCTGTACTAACGACATCGAGACACTCATGGAGACCCCGCGAGATTGCCTGGTCGGGCCGCCGACCGCCGCCATTCAAGAGCGCAGAACAGGTGAGCTAACCGTGTCGTGAAGCTAGTCGGACATAAAACACTCCTTCAGATCCGAAAATCTTCACGCGAATTGTTCGGATCTTAAATTTGATAAAACTTTGAATTATGAAAACACTTGCAACTTCACACAGAGCTTTTCATGGAAACTTTTAACCTGATATAACCTTGCCGTGGCGCATGGGACAGCGTCGGCTCGAATGCAAACAATGGATTCACCTTTATTTACTAGGCAAGCGCTAGTCGCACAATAAATAACGCGAGGCGTTTTCAAAACAAACACAAAACACTGACACTGGTAGTTATTTTCATCACACTTTTACGCTTCCTGGGATTTTCCTTGCTTTGTTCACTTGTGACTTCGTTTTCAGCTTGCCCGATGGAAAACAAATTCAGTCGGACTCAAGCTTGTTGACTTCCGTTTCTACTGCTGGCAGGTACAATCTGGAAATGGTAATAAGAAATAAATATAGGTAAACATTTGGTTCCAAATACTTTAAAATCTTTAATGTTTACCCATTTGTGCCAAAAATGAAATTTTATACTTGTATGTTAATGTTATTATGATCTAACGAGTTAAAAACACGACCCCGTCATGGGTTGTTACCATAAATGCACTATAAGTATTTGAAAATCTACTAAAGTTAATTTAACAACAACGGTGAAACTTCATATTTTTCGATTAAATTGATTGAGAAACGATTTTTGGCCAACTCATGCATGCTGTAACGCATTGTTTTAGGACCACTATTATTTCAGTCACCATTTTGCTTGTCAATAACCAAAGCATAACGAAAAACTCGTTCAGTGGATACTTGAGTCTAGTAGCTGTACAAATATTACATTTTCTTAATAATCGTAACACCCACTCAAATTCATAATTTAGCAAATCTTCATAATATGATACCGTGTAAAACAGTAAATTTTAATGTGAATAATGAAATTGAGATGACTAGGTACATAGGTACATACCATAAAAACAAACTAAATCAGCTTTCTGTATTGAACACATTGGCTTCCTGCTTGTCTGTAGATTTGGTTAAAATTTGCTCCAGTGTACTAAATCAACAAACATCTGCCAATCGTGCTGAGATTAGCGAACGGCAGAACTCCACTCTACGTCGTCCTTATCAATCCCGAAACCTTGACTCGATTGCAATTGAAGAAACTGAAAAATCAGGAATCATCTGCACAAAACGCGATTTTCCGCACACTTTTGACAGTTCTCGATTGTTTACTACTTCATGTTGGCAGGCAGCGCACGCACACTCGGCCAGGCTCAGCGATCCGATACCGAAAAGCAGCTAATCGCTCGAAGTAACAGCGAAAATGAAGAGAGCGAGAGGTAGCAGCTGTCAATGCCGAAAACTAGAACACACACGCACACACAGCTACGGAAGCAGCTCGACTCGGTTTCATACCGCGACTGCGGACAAGGGATGGACAAAATGAAACTTGGCGATAGATAATGGGAGAGAACAAAAATGGATGTTCCAAGTACAAACTATTTTCTAGGTGCTTTCTTCACTCGTTCATCAGCGCACACTATGCACTCGTTTATGGCAGTGGTCACAATTTGTAACAAATTTCAGTTTGTTATTACAAGCAGCGATTCCGTAGTGTTTCGTTTTATGTATATTGCACCGTTGCACAGGTTTGTCACAATATTTTTCCACAAATTGGTTACACCCCTTCAAACACTGCTTCACTGATTTGTCAGTTTATTGTGTTCTTAGCAAAAAGATACCCAAACTATACAACGAGCGAACGATCGAACGCTGAGCTAAACGGGCACGTCCAAACTCAACCAAATTTACTCGGAGACTGAAAGCTAAAGCACAAGCACGTACGTCTCTAGAACTCGAACTCGCTCATCGCAAGTGCAAGCAGCAACTCCAAGCTAAAAGGCTTCTTGCCGAAATATACGCTCGCATGCATGCGACAGCCAAATGGGATGAAAAGAAACGGAAGCATAAAGCTTTTTGTACGAACAGATCGACAATCGTATACAAAGAAAAAAAGTTCTATCATCGCGAGAGAAGCGTGCGGGCTTCGGCCGCTTCGGTACCTTTGGATAAGTGTTTGTGACGAGAGCGGGGTTATTCTCGCAAAGCATGTATTTTTATTACAACTTACAGGTGGTGTGTGTGATGCACATGTTCGATTTGGCATGACATGACGATATATTAGAAGGTTGAAATTTGTATACGATTTCCTTACTACACTGAAATAAGTAGCATAATATTTGAAAAGGGTATTACAGGGGTATTTATATATTTTTATTCGATAGAAAATGTAAAAAAAAAACATCTAGGGTAAATGACCCAATAGTGGAGCAGCTAAGCACGAGTTATGCAAAGAATCTAGTTGGTCCGTTTCACTATTTTCTGATGAAATGGGTTCTATTTGATAATTTTGCACCTTTAAATTGACTTTGAACCCGCTTTGAGGGTTTAAATTAACTAAAATATGTTGCACGCTTTTGTTCCAATAGTTGACGTAGAGTTCCTATAGTTGTGAATGGGTGTTCCTGTAGTTGCGGTATATAAAACATTCGTGTTTGCTTGGTTAAATGAAGGTATTTGCCACGCTTGAAGTGGTTTTTGATTGTTTTACTATTTACCATATTGTTTTCAACATGTCGGTTTGCAAGTAAATACAAAAATGCACGAAGTTAACTAAGAGACGGATTTTGCGCCAATTTGATCAGATGTTGGCAAAATTCAGTGAGGGTATGTAGGTTTTATTAAAATAAATCAAATTTTGCATACTTTTTATAAAATGTCTTTAGACTAACATTTGATAAGGGCTGAAATTGGCTGAAGAGAAAGACCAATGCCGCTCATTTTGAAATATTCAGAAGAATTTTTTTTTCACAAATGGTGACTTCTCAACACTGGAAGTTAGAGTCTATTACCTCTGCTTCGTACTATGTTTGCGCCTACATTTTCGACGTTAGTGTTTACTAAAAGAGCGACTGAAGCTGTGAAAGGCTCGTTGAAAGAATTACAAGACCAAAAGCAGTGGGTAAGCATCGATTAAGAGGTCATACATAAATAATATAGCATTTTAGGGGTGAGAGCGATAGCTTTTGTGGCCGATCATGTATGAAGTATCGTTAAATACGCAGTGGCAGGGGAAGGTGGGGTTCAAAAATTTAACAGTAATAAGTTACATCATTTAGGTATGTCCCCTAGTACCTGCTTGTCCCTAATAAACACAAGTAGTCCTACATACATATGTTCTGATAAACGTAAATCAGAACTGCGAAACATACCGCAACTATAAGAGCATAGTGTATTCTGTGATCCAATAGTGGAGGAAGTAATTTATAAATAATATGATCATCTATTAACGAACTTCACCTGTGAAACAGTTTCCATAATAAACTATTATCTGGGAAAATAATTATATAAGTAATAATCGTACTAAAACCACACACATATCTTGAAACCTTCGTGGACAAAATAAGAACATGGGTAGTGAATGGTGCCTTCCGGGTAAGTTTCTGAAAAATACAGTATTCTTCAGTAATTTGGATATTTTCAGTATATATTGTTGTAGTAACATATGTACTTATGTTTAATCTATTATTTTTTCAACATGTAGCATAAGCAATTCGGTTCTAATTAGTTTAAACGATGCCGCCGCGATGCCGCAACTATTGGTGCTACCACAACTATTGGATCATATACCCTATTCTACTGACTTTTTAATATTTAAGCAGCAGAACTATTGAAAAAATCGATTTTAAAATTAACAACTGTAAGCGATTTTAAGACAACCCTGTTGTAAAGAAATCATGACACAGGGATGCCATTGGCAATACACGCTCACTATGGGCTGCTCAGCGGCTGAGTTGAATTTTAATTATTTTTTTCAGTTGTTCGAAGACGTCAAAAAATGAGTAGAATTAAATTGATCATGGCGGGAAATTTACTCAAAATTGCGTGTTGTTGTTGTTATTTTATTTTGCAATTAAAAGCAAACAGCAAACCAAGCAAACCGTCTGAAAAAAGGAGGAAATAGAAATGTTTGCAATTAATTGTTATCGGTAGGTAATTCATAATTTGAAATAATTAACTGCAACTAATGCCAAATTATTTTTTTCACCAGGACTCGTTGGTTGGATATACGGCGAATAAATTCAAAGATCTCCCGTGTCCCGGCGAACAAAGGTAAACTTCTTGAAATAAAATAAAAAATTTTAAAATAAAATTCATTAAAAATGCAAAATATAATAATATCGAGTCAATAATGATAATTTTTCCGAAATTCCCTCATTGAAGCTTAAAGTACTCATTTTTGAGTCGAAAATGAGTAACTATTACGCATCGCGCATCAGGTATATGGGTAATATTTACTCAATTTTTATAACATTCGGTGGTACTCAAAAATGAGTAAAACAACTTCTACTCAATTTTGAGTACAAACTGTTTTAGCGAAACTGATTAGGGTTTGACTCAGTTTTGGGTTATCCAGAATGAGCGTGTAAGCAAAGTGACATTTCTGCTGCTGGCTTGTGGAAAATATAA
Organism: Wyeomyia smithii; assembly: GCF_029784165.1. Taxonomy (NCBI): domain Eukaryota; kingdom Metazoa; phylum Arthropoda; class Insecta; order Diptera; family Culicidae; genus Wyeomyia; species Wyeomyia smithii. The sequence goes on from NC_073695.1 coordinate 77,845,353, forward strand.
CCCTGGTTTACGTGTCATGACAGGGATGCCAGATGTGAAGACATGTCTTAATATTGAAAACATTTGAGCGAGTGTGAATAAGTGGAAGCCTAATAGTCGGTTGATTAACCGCACTCGATTTAAAGTGTCACTGAAAGTTTTGTAAACTTTCAACGGGGGCCATGTTTACAGATCTCCTATGTATAAAGACATTATAAAAAAAGACATTGTTTTGTGGAGTGTGAAGATATTTGAAAAATGACCTGGCCTCCCTGTGTCCTGATTTCTTGACGGTAGGGTATGTCTTAAAATCACTTACAGTTGTTAAAATTCGAAATCGATTTTTTCAATAGTTTTGCTGTTTAAACTAAGAAAAATTAGAATAAAATGTATTTCTTATCTAAAGAAAAAATAATATACATACCACTAAAACACCCTATTGAGAACAAAACTGCATCACCCGAAGGTAAACAAAATTACCAGTAGCTGTCAAACTCAGGTGCGTGACGGTACCGTGCGATGGTCTATATGCGAACTAGAAATACGCATGTCAAATTCGTTTTTACGGTGTAGCTACACCGTCCCGGACTATACTTTGCAGCCTGAAAAAAAATTTCATTGTAGTCGCATTGGTATGCGTTAAGGCAAAGACGAGATAACAAGATACACAAGTGTCAGAACTTCTCAAATACCTTGCGAACATCTAGTAATGTTGCGCCCCCGAACGACTCCCAGAAACATTAATGGTGAATGTTTGTGTGTAATGTGCATAAACTATCGAATACGAGCATGACAATAACAACTACAGTAATGTGCCAAACCTAGAATACGCGCTTAAACACAGTTGATGTTTCTTGGACGCGTTGAGGGCGTTTCGACCTTATTTCCAGTCACATGCAGGGCAGGGAGCTGTGTGTCTTGTTATTGCTCGTCTTAGGTTAAGGTCTAAACACAATGGATACCTTGCGGCAATTTGACAGTTAGCCCATACATTTTTTGTCGTATTAACGTCAACGCAACGCAAACGTATCCATTGTGTTTTGGCCTTTATACCCCGTTCACACTACACCGCATATCACCTGATATCAGGCGATTCGTGCTATCGAGGCCATATCACCATCCATATTACCTGATATCCCATACAATTGAGCTGTCAACGGATATCACCTCGGATACATGCTATCGCGGATATCATGTTCGAAAATCAATAATAACCACATTTCAAGTAATTGGCAACACGGCCAACAGACATTTGACGCAACCCTACAAATTTCGCACTTCGCGTTGCATGCGAGAAAAAAGGAAGGAAATATTTTTGCTCTTTTCATCCCGCACATGTTGACAATTGCATATGAGAGTTCGCGTTGGTGCGAGCCAACTCGCTGACATCTCTATCCTAATCCCATTGCCAAGTATAGATGACAGTTCTAAAAGGTATGCTATTCACGTCGATGCATTAGTATTAGTGATCGTTATGAACTTTTTCCAATTTTGTATGAAATTTGAAATGATTTTGCATTTTAAACTAAACTTATAAAACATACTTTCCTGAAAAGTTATAGAAATGATGTTGAAACATGTTTTATTTGTGGGGAATACATAAACATGCTGAGGTTTAGGTAAAATATGCTGTTTTTCATCAATTTGCCGGTAACCTCTTTGTGCACTTTTCGTTTTTTTCTTGTACTCTAATAGCGCTTCTAAATAGAGTCGCTTTTGTTTCATACAGTAACAAAAGTCATGAGCTATGACAATGACTAAGATTATGCTCCAACTATTAGAAATATAGCATTTTTATATATTTTATTTCGACATATGGTCGCAATTTTTCACACTAAATCTAAATTAATATCAATTTCCAGTGTTTTTCAACTGGAGATTCACTCTCCAACCAAAAAAATCAGATATAAAACAATATAAAACGAGAAATTTCCAAAAATGTTCTGAAGTCCATACAAAACGCGAAATTTTTCATAACGAGATTTGTTTGTGTGCGTGGATAGACAAAAATGTAGCATACCTTGTAAAACTGTCATCATACTTGGATCCCATTGCTCTTGTTGTCTTGTTTTAGCTTTGACCTGTTTTTTTTATTCTTGCTCACTTTCCGTCGGTCTAGTTCCGCCACTGTTGTGGCCAATCACCGACGCCCAGGGAGGCGACTCCACACCCAGGACCCTAACTCACGACCCGTTTATCAACGGACCGGCGCCAACGGCTTTTACTTCCTCATGCCTGTTGTGGCCAATCACCGACGCCCAGGGAGGCGACTCCACACCCAGGACCCTAACTCACGACCCGTTTATCAACGGACCGGCGCCAACGGCTTTTACTTCCTCATGCGATGGAACGCGTGATCCCAGAGATTTTTCGCCTCAGAAAATTTCCCGGTGTCGGCTAGGATTGAATCTAGACCAGTTGGGTTGGTTGTGAGTGGATCACGCCACCTCACAACCATCGACACCTATGTCGGTGGTGGGATTCGAACCCAGGCGTCGAGCGTGGTTGGCGGAGACGTTACCAACCACACTAGGCCCCCGACCTGTTTTTGTTTTCTTCTCTTTTCAATTACCAAAGCAAATGTCAAATCATATCAGCTGACTCTAATGTGAACGCTCGAGGTGATATCCGATATCACCTGGCGATATCAGGTAATATCCAGCGTAATCTGAACAAGGCATTAGAAGCACTTTGTTGAGTAGATAGTTTTTGCTTCACATATTGGCACTAGTTTTTGTTCTAAAATTTTGAATAAAAATTTGAAAACTATAAAAAATTATTGGTTTGTTTGTAATATCCGCAAATATAAAAACTTGGATCGAAATGTTGAACAGAAGTGAGAAATATTAGATTCGCAAGCAAATGGCAAAAAATGAAATAATCTTATGATAGCTTAATACCCCGTTCACACTATACCGCATATAACCTGCAATCAGGCGATTCGTGCTATCGACGCCATATCACCATCCATATTACCTGATATCCCATACAATTGAGCTGTCATCGGATATCACTTCGGCTACACGGAAAACAAAATCTACCCAACCGGTGGGTACAAACTACCTGAAATTATGTGAACATTATACAACTTACGTGTTGGGTAATTTTGCAATGCGAACGCTGAGTCATTTCAACTTGATAGATTTTAAACATGCTCTTACTCAATGGCGGTGTTTTGATAAAAAACCAACGTTGAACATTTTGAACCCAACATTGGATGAAAAATCAAACTGGTTGAAAAATTGAAAACCCGAGTGATGAGATTGATTTCAAGAAAGTGGCAAATATTAGTAAAAATTGGTAGTTTTGACACTGAGTTGGTGATTTTAAGTGACGAACGGTTTATGTGCATCTGTTTGTTAATAATAGCCGTCAATTAAAAACAAGATTAACAATGAATTGTGAGAATGGAGCTGAAGCGGAGGCGCTAACAGGGAAAATTAATGAAGCCAGTGATCTTAAATTGGAAGGTACTTGAATAAAAACTAAGATAGATTTTATAGAGTGTTTTTCAATTATTTTCTATTTCCAAATAATGTTAAATCAATCGAATGAAACCACCCAATATAAAGTATTATGCATTAAGTTGAAAATTGAAGTTGTCGACTAGCGACATTCGATTTTACTCTCATACCGTACATTATACTTAACGTCGGAAGTAGTGCGCTATATAGCGCATCTGATTTGCTATACAGCGCATTACTTCCGACGTTAAGTATAATGTACGGTATGAGAGAATAATCGAAAGTCGCTAGTCGAAAATTTCAACTTTCTACTTGGGCGACAATATGAAAGAGTGAACTCATCGTTGAGTATTTTGAACGTATTATTACACTGAGTGCTATACACCTACTATTAAATTAATCTACAATTACTCAAAATTGGCTTCCTGCACGGAACGACTCCGTTGAGTGAAATCGACATGAATTTGGTTACTTTTCGTTTTCCGTGTACATGATATCGTGGATATCATGTTCGAAAACCAATAAAAACCAGATTTGCAGCAGTTGGCTTCACGGCCAAAAGACATTTGACGCAACCCTACAAATTTCGTAATTGGCGTTGACGGTGTTGCTGATATTTGTTTGGTTTCTGCGTGCGAAAAAGAAAGAAGGAAATATTTTTGCTTTTGTCATCACGCACATTTTGACAATTACATACGAGAGTTCACGTAGGTGCGAACAGCCTTCGAAATCTCTTTCAACGCGAATAAACCGAATTCGCGTTGCATGCGAAAAAGGACGGAAATATTTTTGCTCTTGTCATCCCGCACATTTTGACAATTGCATATGAGAGTTTGCGTTGGTGCGAGCCAACCGAGCCAACTAGCTGACATCTGTGTATTCTAATTACATTGATCTTGTTTTTCCTTGACTTATTTTTGTTCTCTTCTCTTTTCAATTACTAAATCAAGTGTCAAACCATATCATATGACTGTAGTGTGAACACCCGAGGTGATATCCGATATCATCTGGCGATATCAGGTGATATGCGGCGTAGTCTGAACAAGGCATAAAAATCTCATGATCGATGTTCGAAAATCATCCATGTATTTCGGAAAAAAGTGAAACTAATGCGTTCAGTTTGTTATGAATAATATTTATTCATTAAGCAATTGTATTCTTACTTTCTTTACAATTAATTCACTGCTCATAAACCTACACTTTACTACAGTGACAACATATTACACTCGATAAACTGCTACACAAACCTGGAGCTAAACAAATGATAAAAACTAGCATATCAAATTGTATGCTCTACTGTCAATAGTTGTCATAGCCTTGCAACAAGCATTCTAACATCGAGTGTGTACTTTTGGGTGAAACGCGTATAATAAACGATTCCCTTGTTTTTGTTATGCTTAAAAATCTAACATAGAACGTAGCAAATAAAAAAGTCGCTAGTTTCTATTGTGAAAACCGGTTTTCATGAAAGTTTGATCCACTTATCAAGATGTTGACTCGATAGAGAGTAATGATGATCGTTGGTTGCACATTCTAAACTCTTGACAACTACGAAAGGCGGCAGCCATTCGGAAGAAGGATTTTTGTTTTTACAATATAGGAAATAATCTCTCCTCGGTCGATTTCTTCGACCTGCAGTTTACTATCACAGTTAAATACATCATATTTTGTCGTGCAAAGTTGTCCTTATTTCCACCTCTGGTATAGGTAGTAATTCAAGAGTTTTGTTAGCACACGATATAAATATATGCGTTCGCATGTAAGGACATTCATTAGATCAAAGCTCGCAGCTTTCGTTGCAGCCAGTGAAATATAAAACAAGTGCTCTCTACAACCTTAGAACACCAACCGGATACAAAAGTACGGATAATATTTGCTTAGTGCTAATTGTTTCATGTTCTTGACACTTCAGGACAGTTCAAAGCCTGTATTACTTGATATGGCATACCGGAGTTTATCTCGTAGCATGCTTTTCTTTTGATAATTGGGAAGCTTTAACAGATTAAAGCAAGTTGATGAGGTTGGTAAACGGTTTAGAGGATCCTTTTTGCGAATAGTGAAGAAACCGCGAATCACTGAACCGACTGTATCGCCAATGTCTTCATCATCACCGACTTCCACGCAACGAATCGAAAATGGTGGCTCCAGATGGGCAAATCCAAGCAGGGGTGGCTTAGAACAGCTGGTAACAAACTGTCGATGAAAGGTATTCACGTTAGGATGGATGTTAACGTAAATGTAGAAAAACAAATACCTTGAGGAATAATTTCTTTTCTTCTTCGCTGAAATCTTTGGCTAAAATGTCCCATAACCAACTGACGACTCGATGACCGTCGTGAAATCCTCCGTAGTACTGAGTATGTTTCCGTAAATCTTTCAAATCGAGTGGCGCTGTGTCACCAGATATTAGACGCTGCAGCTATGGACCAAGGAAAAGATATTTATTTTTAGGCTAGAGCTACATTACAGTGTTTTATGATAATTTAAAACACTACATACAATGTACTTGCTTGCATGCAACTTACTTCCGGTGTTGAAAACAACGCCAACCAGTCTGGATTAACTATGCTTCTAAAACCTCGTATGAAAGCAGCGGTCTGGTCGCGTATCTGTGTGTGCATTCGGAAGTATGCCATATAGTGGATATAGTTGATTCTACAAGTAAAAAAAATACAGAAAGGAAATTGTAACCTAGCGTCCATATTGATGAAATAGTGTTTGAACGAACTTATTGTCGTTGTTGACCCCTCTTGCCTTTCCGCCCGGGTATAGTTCATGCGTCACAATCTTTCCCATCACGTCCTCGTCAACGCTGAACGTTAGATCCAAATCTGCCACATCTCCCTGATAGTGTTTGATGAAAGTTAAACTTCGATAAAGTTCTTTATCGAGCGAGGGTAATTCATCCATACAACTGTAGAGTGCTTGCTGCGTTTGTCCAAGAACTTGGGATAGGAAAAACGAAGCAAATGGAACATCCACTACAATTCCTTCATATACTGCTTTTCCTAACATTCTACCGACAAACTCAAACAGTTGAAGGTGATTTTCTTGCATATGGGAGGTTGGCGATGGATATAGCCTCTGCTCGGTAGTCGTTTTGAACAGATTCAACGAAGGATCAAATACTCTTTTTATAGTTTCTTCTAGAAATTCCTTAAACACTCCGTCCTGATCGATACCGGCTTCATCTAGACCTTGTTGATTGACGAATCGAACTCGAATGACGCCTTTGAGGGCATGAGGAGGAAGCGCAGCCAGCTGTCGATAACCATCCTCAACAATACGATCCCGATGTACGGTGACTAGAGCAGAACTTGGTGACGCACATGCTGATTCCGTAAGCCCTAGAACTGCTTTTTCATTTTGTACAAACTTGCGAAAAAGTTGAACTCGATCTTCATGTGGAATTATGTGAGGCATTTTCTGCAGTAATATTTGTGTGTGCTTTTTGCCTTTTTCCAGGTCAGTTAGAAAGTGTGACGGTCTGATATCGCGAATAAGCCAATGGTTCGGAGGAGCAAATGGACGTCGACAATCGCGCCGGTAGAGACACAGCAGCAGAGTGTGTGTCGAAACAAACAGTGGAGCACTGGTGACTGTTTTAATGTCAAATATTTGGTCCTGAATTGTCCGGTAGAGGAATGTGTTGAGGAAGTGCGACAGCGCAATGTAATCGTTCAGACTGAACGGGTTCTGCTGTTCGTACATTTCTAGATCATCCAAGATTCTGAAATAATTCAGCAGATTGAAGCATAATTTTATCGTCTTTATAGTTCTATAGAGAAACTTACGTAACGTAGTGGGTCATGCAATCGCAGAAAAGAGATAACAGCAGCAGAGGAGGGTCATAACTAATTTGATTGACTTGAAGAAGCTCCATGAACCCCTTCATTCCGCATGTAGGACCTAACGAACCTAGTAAAAGCCACAGATCGTGGAGTACGGTATCGTTGTAGCATAAACCTAAAAGTTAGAGAAAATAAAAATGTCACAAACTGTTAACTGTCCTCATTGTTGGTTGATGCCAAATTCAAACTTACCGGACAAGATATCTAGCCTCAGCTGTGATAGTGCGCTTAGCGCTGCCTGAAACATGGCACAAGTAAGTGCAACTCGTGAAACTTCAGCGGAGCCGATCTTGCGGTACGATTTGCTAGCTTTCTTCTCATTCGGTCCTTTGATAGAATTCCGCTCAAAGGTTAGCGCTCTTTTCAGTAGATTTCCCGTGCTATTTCCACTGGGTATCGTGTACTCTATGGTTTCGTATCCAACAGCCAGCAGTTTCAAATTTTCGCCCAGTAATAATTTAACCAGCCTATGGTTCCACAGTAGATGAATTTGCTTCTTAATAAGAGGGAGGTTCTCGTTTTGAAGACGTTCTTTGCCAGGTGTAAACCAACCAAGAAGTTCGTGCCATTGGCTGCAGGTGCCTCCCGATTGACCGACGCTTGTGAGAATGCCATTGAGAAGCTGGGTTGCTACAAAAGTAAACGTTGGATATGCAAGCTTTAGTGCATCTTCCGGTGGTTCCAAATAGTATAGATGCACAATGTTGGCAAGCAGAGATAGCAGAAGACTGTTTTGCAGAGAATTCAGCACGTATTTCACGGAATCGTCAACACTGAGTAAATCCAGTGCCCTTTCAAGAATATGGTGAGATTGCAAATTATTAAGACACTCTGGGGTGCATTGCTCCAACTGATATATGATACCGGGAACGGACAGGATTTGCACTAAAAACTGTGACATAAGATTTTCACTGAAATTACCGGATATCAACGGCCGTACTGCCAGCGTCATAATGGCTGTCAGTGATATCGGTTTCAAAGTTATTACCGTCCGACAGGTTCCTCGTAGCAGAATATTTCGTAGATTCAGATAGAATCCTTTTTGGACTAAATCGCCCATAATGTTACTACATAGTTGTAACATACCAGGTTTTAAGCCTGCCAGAGATTTGTTTCTTAACAAAACCCAGCTGTTGGAGGAAGTAAATGCCACTAATGTGTGCAAATATAAGGCCAATGATATGCTATCGCTGTGAGCCTCCGGACGAAGCTGTTCCATAGCTATACAACACCGATAGAGTAGCTTTTTGATGTGTCTTATCCATGCTAGACTGTAGTCCTTATTAAGTGCCACTCCTATATAACTAGTTTTTGGCGAATCGGATTCAAGGCTGGCAATTAGATACCGGCATAAGCGCTCCAGGCGATCCTGATTGGCGGCTTCAGCAGCCGAGTTAGATTTCCACTGCAGTAGAAAATGTGATGCGGCACGATAAATCTGCAAGCACGGTTTCAACTCGATGTCTTTGGTAGGATTCGTTACCGGAGGTAGCAAAGCGTCAAATTCATTCCTGAAAAAAACATAAGATTCCTCTATAAACCGTTGATCTTGCATTATTGTTGCATTACTTACAAAATTAACCTTCGGAACTTTGTTCTAGCTAACCACCCGCGAATATTTTTTTGCAGCAAAACAATCGATTTGTCTCGCTTTTCTTCCATTGCTCGCTCATTGGCCCGTTCTTCGCGGGCGGCTTTAGTCTGCTCCAGGAAACTGTCCTTTTTCGTTTCCGTTCTTCCGAACATTTTTCAGTTAATTTTTCACAGATCCTTAAACAGCGGAAAACTGTAAGTGCTACAACTGAATAATTTCATCAAACAGAGTTGTTTTGTTTTGATTACTTGATGCATTCTTGTATGACAAAGAAAGTGCCACACTGCGATAATGGGAAGTTACCTAAATTTCGCACTCGCAGAAACTTCACTTTTTCATAAAAACTACTATTGCGCTCGTTGAACAATCAGTTAAAAACCATCCAAGGCAAAGCAAGATTACAAATATCAACAGTTTTTTTTGCAATTTGAAAAAAATTGTCCACAAACAGTAGAGTTTTCACATAGACGATAAATTTTCACTTCGTCTAATTATTTTCCTTCGTATCTTTTTGACTTTCAGTTCAGCTGATTTGTTTTCCTTTGCTGCACATTGACACGAGGAGGTGGATTCTATTGTTGGTTTCGTTCGTACGCCAAGTATGATGACAGTTCTACAAGGTATGCTATTCACGTCGATGCATTAGTATTAGTGATCGTTATGAACTTTTTCCAATTTTGTATGAAATTTGAAATGATTTTGCATTTTAAACTAAACTTATAAAACATACTTTCCTGAAAAGTTATAGAAATGATGTTGAAACATGTTTTATTTGTGGGGAATACATAAACATGCTGCGGTTTAGGTAAAATATGCTGTTTTTCATCAATTTGCCGGTATCCTCTTTGTGCACTTTTCGTTTTTTTCTTGTACTCTAATAGCGCTTCTAAATAGAGTCGCTTATGTTTCATACAGTAACAAAAGTCATGAGCTATGACAATGACCAAGATTATGCTCCAACTATTAGAAATATAGCATTTTTATATATTTTATTTCGACATATTGGTGCAATTTTTCACACTAAATCTAAATTAATATCAATTTCTAGTGTGTTTCAACTGAAGATTCACTCTCCAACCAAAAAAAGTCAAATATAAAACAACATAAAACGAGAAATTTCCACAAATGTTCCGAGTTCCATACAAAACGCGAAATTTTTCATAACGAGATTTGTTTGTGTGCGTGAATTGACAAAAATGTAGCATACCTTGTAGAACTGTCATCATACTTGGGTTCGTACGAAAGTGATTTCTAGATAAGTGGAATCTACATTCAGGCGAAGTATATGTTGAGATGGTAGTATACATTTTGGATGAATGAGAAATTTAATGGACATGTTGTAAATTCGTTAGCAAGGATATTGCTTCTCAATATTAAAGTGTGAGAAACGGTTTAATCATTGACGCCTTTTTTTTATCAGTCGAAGAAAACAGGCCTCAGTTTTTGAATTTCGAATAATATCGACAATTTCAATGACCGAAACAAAAACCTTGATTACACTGGTCATCAAAACCAAAAAAGCAGGATGGTGGTGCCCAAGACACGACCGAAAAATTGACGTGGAACTACGATAGTTTTATATTTGATTTTGAGACTATAGGCTATGTTTGATTTAAGCGCGTTTTACTTTTGACACGGATCGATTTTGGCACACATGTGCCAAAAACGAGCGAATATGTTCAATCATATTTTTGAAATCATTTGTTTTTTTTTTACCAATTGATTCCTCCAACAGAAAGGTATTATTCCTTGGGGGAAAATAAACACTGAAAAGCTTTCCAGAACGTTCTTTTCATTGGATGCATTTGCTAGTGAGCCTGTGAGAGACAGCATTTCACTAAAATGCCACACTGCATCAGCTGGCTCTGCTTATATTGATGCTGAGACCAACGTCAACCGCTGCGCTATTCCCATTGCCACAGTAGTGGACGCTTCCGTTGCCATTGGTAACCGCTGCCCTGCATCACCTGGTCCTGCTATCGATGCTAAGACGCGCTCCGCTATCCGTTGCCATACCACAGCTGTGGCCGTAGTCCGCTGCACTGTTACTGCTGCTGTATCCACTGCTACTGCTAAGGGAGAACTGCTGTTGTCGCAGTCTAGAATTATAATGAGCGGCTTTGGGTGAAACAGGCTCTTATATAGGCCAAATAGCACATTTCAAATGGCAAGGTCTATGATTCTGTCGACCGTGCTTGGGAAGCAATCATATAACGACCAATCAGAGGCCGAAGTTTTCGTTTTGACAAGGCTTGACTATTTTCAATAGTACAATAGTTTGAAAAATAAAATTACAATTATCTGCATTTGGGAAGAATCTTAGAAGATTTTCCAATCTATTGCTGAAAGAACGAAGGAAATCCATCGAATACTAACCGATTTATTAGCATTTGAAATTGAACATATTTTTCACTTTTTCCGGTTTTAGATTTTCATTCCATATCCCTATGTAGCCGAACTTCCTGAGAGAAGTATCCTACTTCAAAAAAAAAAAAAATTGAAGAATACAAATATGATTGTGAAAACCGTATTATCATGATGAAATGCATTTAGTTTTTCTCTATGCCGCAACCGCGGGATGCAACTAGGATTATCATGATGAATTAAATTCGTGTAGCTAGAAAAATATATTCATCAGTACAGCTCGTTAAACTGCCCATTCAAAGATTTGTACGGAGCATTCTGGTTTTCTGTTGTCTTTTTAATACCCGATATTTATTTTTTTTAAATAAATCTGAGTAAAACAGAGTGTAGAGTTCAAAAGAAAACAACGAATTTTATTTGTACAATACACCAAATTTATATACCCTGCTATCTGCCTCTACCGACACGTACAGATTTTTGTTGCCCCCGGCGGCACAGCGTAATGTGCGGCACATTTTGATATTTGCTTCTGTACGATACAAAAAGAAGGAGAAGACAATTTAAACGCAATTCGATTGTCTTCCAGATCGCAACACGATACCTACGCGTTAGCCCAACACGCCCCACTTGGCTGCACACAAATGAATATCGAGTTCTACTGCACTGATAGACGACGAGCGAAAAGCGCCCTATTCATACATGGCTCGGTGCAGTACTATTGCCTGTGTCAGCATGTTTTCCTTCAAGAATTAGTTTTAATAACATTTTAACAGCGAATCGCTTAACTGTCTGATAAAGAAGATGGTTGCGAACTCCATGAAAAAGCTTCACTTTCAAGACATTAAAATAGTCTAGGCTCAGGGAAGCAAACATTAGTTGACCTATTGGGACGGGGAGATTCTGTCAATTTTTTTTTGCCACCGATATAGAAGATATCGCAGCAGGTAGTTGGTGTCTACTAATGAAATCTGTGCTAGGCGTGCTCTCATATAACTGGTACGTTGTTCGTGAAAATTCGATCTTGAAACTTTTATTCAATTTTCACTTTTAGGCAATGAAGTTATAATGAAAACTAAAGTATCAACAAATTGTTCATCATTTTATCAATCCACCGATATATTGACTATTGTGATCCATCATGTGGTTACATCGGTATTACCGTTTGAAATCTTTCATTCCGATATCACACTTTTAGTTTCCACAGAATGTATCTCGATATAGTGCGGTAAGACGTAGTCCTACGTCAAAAAAAGTTTCCATGAATCTAGAGCAGGTTGCTCTAAAAAAATATACATAGCTTTTTAACTATTCCTGTGGATTTGGCGCCTCGAGTGTATTTATATACGATTTGCTCATTGCCCTATCGTAGATGAAACAATTCTATCTGATACTAACCCGAATCAGCCCTGAATTCTCTGTGAAAATTTGACATTTTTCAACTTTACATAGGGTAGAGAACATATTCTAAGTAGCTTTAGGAGCCGCCTGTGTATTGAGAAAAAAATACTTGAAATCTGTAAGGTGAAATACAAACATAAGTATGTCAATTTGTTCTCTATCTTTTCGATTCAGCACTTGTTTCCAGATTCTAAAACCGATTTAGCAAACTTTAAAAATAATCAATTAAATTTCCCTATCGATAAACACTATTTTTGCGATTTTTACGACACGAACGTGAACGAACTCACGAAACCCTTGTCGCCACTGTTGTGTTTCTACACAGGGCAGTGAAATCAATAATAAATGAATGGAATTTATACTAATAAACCGCGTAACTATCGAATTAAAATATCTAACGTTTATTAACAGTAGGTATTGTCCTTTCACAAAAAAATCAGAATGCAGGGTATTTTCTAGAAAAAGAAGAAGCAACAGCCGCAACTGTCAGAAGGTAGAAATCAGGACACCCTTTTTCGGCACAAGTTCGATCTAAGCCTAAGACCTCCTAGCTTGTCACGAGGTACGATACTGGCCTAACAAGCAGGTTGTCAAAGCTTCAAAACCCAACCTGGAAGAGACTGTATGTATTAAAGTGAAACGGGACGTGGTCGCGATCAACTCGAATTTTGCAATCTAATTTTCTCTTGATTTATGAAGACTACGTACATGAAACTTTTATTAATTGTTTTCACAACTGTTGCATGCCTGAAGTAGCAATATGAGTGCTGTTTATTTAGTGGAAGCCGATTTTTTTACGCACAAACTACAAAAGTAAAAAAACTCTAATTTCAAAATTGTATAGGAAAACACAACAATCCCGTTTCACCTTAATAGAATCACAGCGTTAGCCCCGCAATTGTCATGTATACTCATAGTGATAGATTTGAAAAGGCAGATAAATGAGTAGTATAATTATAGAATGATTGTTAGAGAGGCACATTGTCGCAGTGGAAAAATATGACATCCGGAGGTTCAATTTTGTTGAAACCACGGGGCATTTCAAAGGCATGCGAGAGTTTCGCGGGACAAATTTTGTTGAAACGCGGGTCTGTCTAGTCATTTCACAATTACTAGATGTTTGACGATTTCAAAACCTAGAAGATTTCTCTCGTCATTTCGCTGAGATTGTATCCCGAAATTGCAAAAGATACGCTACGAAATTGACTATTTCAAGAAAATCAGGACAAATGCTAGAATATAAAAAATAAATCAGGACGCTCAAATAGAATCACAAAATCAAGACATGTCCTGCTAAATCAGGACGGATGGTATCCCTACTTAAACACTGGTAAAAAAGTGCTGTAAGGAATAGCACTCGATACATGTTCAACTAGGGATAGTGAAATGTTCGTAATTGAAATACAAAAATATCCGAATAAGTTTCATTCTCTACACCTCATTAGGGGCCATCCACATACCACGTGGACAGATTTTTAACAATTTTGACCCCCCCCCCTCCCCATCCGTGGACAATTGCCCATATAAATTCTAAAAAAATTGTATGGACCGTGGACATAAACCAACCCCCCCCACAAAGCTGTCCACGTGGTATGTGAATGGCCCCTTTGTTAATTAGGGTTTTTTTTATTTGTTTCTCAGGTTTTTGTTTGTCTTTATCGAGCATAGAATATCATATTCATCATCAAAGGCATGTACGATTTATTGCCATCGGCGATGGGCACCATCTCGCCTATTTTTAGATCGGTTTGTGAACATGGTACGACAACATAATACTGATTTGTTAAAGTTCGCATGCTTTTGGCGATTTGATGTAGTTATCACAACAATGCCATGATATATAAAATAAAAGTCGTGAGACAATTATGTCGAACATGTTATGATGGTAATAACGCTAAGCTATAAAGCTCAATTTCGAAGATGCAAGAAACAGACATAGAAACGATGCGCGGTACTTGAGCTGGGGCCAACAGAAGTTATGGGGAAATTAGGCCTTCGAATTTCGTTTAGCGGTAGGGCTCAGAAGCTTCGGATTTTCACTAGAAGTAAATTTTAAACATAAAAGAAAATAATGGTAACTGGTAATTTTAGTGATTTTTGTTCCGTGAACAGTGAAAAAATAATGTGGTAAATATTTAGAAAACAATTTTTTTTCTGCATGCGACTGATGCCCACAACCTTTTTTTCTTTTTTTTTTGCCAAGGTAAAGTGAAGGTAATAGTTAATTGTTTCGTAATTTTGTCAGCCTTCCTGTCGATGTGAAAAGCTTCACTGTGTATCCAAGAATCGAACAAATAGCATTTCAATTATCTGAATTAAAGCATAATTGGACTCTTTAACGAAACAATGTTAAGAAAAGTATTTTCATTTTACTGAAAGGATTGAGCCATAAGCAAAGCATTGGTACGAATGTTTCCCTGTCGAAACTTTACCTTTCTGTTTATTGGATACAAACTTTGCAGCCAATTAATTAGTATACAGGACAATTTCGGGACATTAACAGTCTCTTCCAAACCGGAATTCGGACATACGGCGATAAGCTTATTTGTATTTTGAGACCCCAAGGACTAAACCATGGGCCAAACGCCAAAGTTACGTGACAAGTTGGTTGACCTCGAAATCAGCTAGGAGGCAACGCCATGGGGACCATTAAATATCGAAACAGTATTTTGGAGACAGCTCCAAGCGGCGGAGTTCTTGAGTCGCATTTTTATCGGTGCTGTCCGAGATTGTCATTTTCGGTTGTCAGTTGCGGTTGTCAGTTATAGCGCAAAATTCTAATTTTTCTCTGAAATCACAATACCTACTTATAAAACAATATGCACAGTGGTCCAATAAGGCAATAAGTGGAACTTAATTCCATAGCGCCTTGTACCTTCATCCTAGCCTAAAAGTGTCTTCGGAACAATTGTTTGTATGAATGACCCGCATAATCGCAAATTATCAAAAAGTATGAAAAGTTTACTATTCTAAAACGTTCTTAAATTTATTAGTTTACTATACTAATACGTTCTTAAATTTATCGAGAAAATAAGCTAAAACATGCTATAACTTTGTGTGGAAAAGGCCTGGAGATGTGTGGTCTTCAACAAAAACGTGTGTTTTGTATGCCCAAATGCTTCTTTAGAACAATGTTTTCTTGTAAAATGTAGCTAACAAAAGTTAAGCGCAAAAAATTAACTTTTAAGTAACTTTTACAAAAAATACTCTGTAACTCTGTACCCAATGAAGATAGGAGTTTTGTTTGTTCAGCAAAGATTCATATTTTTGCATGTTCTGAAACTTTGCCGAATTAAGCATTCCTCTATCTCTTAACACAAAAAAGTTAGTATATTGGATATATGAAAACCTACTTTAACATATGCTCGCCGTACTCTAATATGGGTGGATTGGGACAAATGGAACCTAAACGAGTTTATAGAACTTCAGCTTAACTTCAAGGAAAAGTATTGACATCATGATTCCACTTGTCTCTTTTTAACCTATACGTTCTTGAAGTTATCGAAAAAATAAGCTAAAATATGATATAACTTTGTAAGAAAAAGTCCTGGAGATGTATGACCTTTGGCAAAAATGCGTGTTTTGTGTGCTCTAACAATTTTTCCGAACAATACTTTCGTGTAAAATGCAACTAACAAAAGTTAAGTGCAAAAAACTAACTTTTAAGTAAGTTCCATGTAATATACTTTATAACTTTGTACCTAAAGAAGATAGGATTTTCATTTGTTCAACAAAGTTTCATATTTTTGATTCTTATTCAACTTTGCTGAACAAACTATTCCTCTATCTCTTAACACAAAAAAGTTATTATTTTTATTTTTAGTATAGTAAACTTTTCATACTTTTTGATAATTTGCGATTATGCGGGTCATTCATACAAACAATTGTTCCGAAGCACTGACACCCGAGAAAATGGTCAGTTTACATTCATCAAAAACATCATATCAAGAAGACTGGCATCTTTGGATCGATCCCATACAAATGACAAGCGTCAGATCAAACAGCGCACTCACTCTATTAAAGGTGGAAGTTTGCATCGCTGCGAAGACAGAGTGGGCGTATGTGGTGGTCCAACCTGTGCGTTCGGCTCGCATTCGCATCGCCAGCACGCACATTAGCATGCGTCAGTTCCACTTTTACTCGAAAGACTGCGCTGCCAAAACTATCGCTCAAACTCAGGCAGAGTTCCCAGTCTTCTTGATATGATGTTTTTGCCTTCACCTTATGTTGATTCGGGTAAATTGACCAAATGTGGACTACAATTATTGATCAGATAGTTTTTAGCAATTTCTTAAAGTTATTGCATGTTGTGTGATATTCTAAATGATATTTAGTACATTAATTGCGTCCCAAAACAAAGTGAAGCGAATTGTGACGGCAGAGAAAGTAGTTTTGGGATGACCGATACAGAAAAAGATGTTCTTAATGCGTGAAGGCTACCATACCGGCCTCTTGACAAACAGGGAACATTTAGCGGAGATCGTTTCCCAGTTCTGCTCCAGTTGCTTCCAGCAGGACAATTTGGCCAAATAAAGTTACTTCTTTTCATATTCAATTTTAAAGCAGATGGTTTTGATTCAAATCTTGATGGCTATTTTTAGTTTTACTTAAAAAAAAACTTTTTTTTTATAACGATCGTTATATTTTTGGGACACAAATCATCACAACCCTAATACTAGGATTAATGATTAAACATTATTGTTGCATACTAAAGATGAAATATCGGAGCACATGTACGACGCTATAGAAAAATATGTTACGGTTTGCGGCAATTAGTACGTCATATTAAAAATAAAAACTGGTCGGCTAGTGTCAAGCGACAAAACAACGCTCCAGCGATCTCACATCCTGCAATCAAGCGATCGGTCTGGTTTGTGCCAGCCAATGATCGAGTGTGAGGCGCGATAGCTGCAAGGCTTCGCAGCGCAAAATGAAAGACCACCGAAGTAGAATTATGCGAATGTGTTAACAAGACATTTTGAGGTTTATAAATTACACAAAAAATAAACACACATTCGCAGGACGCATCGAAATGCGGTGGATCCGCTCGCGTGAAGTTTCTTTCTCTCTTTCTCTATCTGCCCCACACATTGTGGTTCTTTGGTGCTCGCATACTTTCAACAAATCACCCATATGATCGAGCTGTCCCCAGAGGCTATGCCGAGCGCCTTCTACTGGGGGTCTGACTGGCAGAACCCGTGAACGAAGTCGTTGATTATAGGTGGAGCATTAATCAGCCAGAGCTTCATTTCTCATGGCTGTGAGTTTCTACATCTGTATGTGGTAAGTACAGTGATACCCTAGGCTACTTTGAGATATTCAGTCTAACTTCTCGCAGTGCGTATGATTGTTGTGGGAAAATGTTGCGTTTACCATGTAAGAGCATATGATAATAAGTATAACTGTAAATAACGCTCAAATAGTACGACTCTTTACTAGCTTGGACAGAAGAATTACTCTCATAACCATTTGGATCATGGATAAAAAGGACATTTCTCATGTGCGAAGCGCATTTTGAACACAAACACAAACACGACATGCGCAGTATTGCTTACCATTCGATGGGTTAGTTTGTTGCCAGGATTGATAAGAATCAACTGATTGGTGACATTTTTCTTTTCTGGAATTTATGTTGCAATCATGTAAAATAAAAATTGGTAAATCTTATTGAGAATGTCATCCCCAAATTGGTAAGCATTTTGAACGAAAATTTGTAGAGCTAACACTCTGCCCGCATAGGGCACAAACACGACATGTGTGTCATATAAACTCTTTGTTTCAACAACAATCCCAACAAAAATGACAATTCTGATTGTTTATTGTTTTACAATTATTTTTTCAAAGTCTTCCACCCAAAAAAGGGTTATGTAAAAAACACAAACGATGATCGCTACTCCAGCATAAGACCTCTTAACCTAATGGCATAAAAACAACCACTATTCTGGTCCAGCATCAAATCGATTGTTTCATAAACAATATTAAAACCTAGAAACACAAAAAAAGTTTTATATTTCATTGGCCACGTGGTTTCTTGTAAACATGTTTTTGTTTTCGTCCATCGGGTTGCTGTTGATGCAATTGTTGGTGAACAAGAGACGATTTCCCAGCAATAAAACATCTTTATTGCCCTGAAAGCTGAAAATGATTTATTATCACATACACATGCAAGAGTTTTTTGGAGGAATGCCTTCGCATCGACCTTTTTCGATTTCGAAGGATTCCGCTAAATTGTCTCATTACTTCGAAATCATGACCAGCCCACAATATTACAATGGCGCACTTTCCTAGGGTTTAAGGGAGTAACAATTTACCGTAAATAACTAGCTTCCAAATTGCAATAAATCAGTTCGTATGAACCACCCCTTGGAGTTTCTGATTTTTATAGTCGCACACCTTTTCTCACCTGTGGATTATTTAGGTGGCGACATCAAGCACAGCACAGTTTCTAGACACGTTTTGTATATCTGCTAGCTGAAAACTTCGTCCAAAAGTACACGGGAAAACTCCACAGGAGTTCTTTGTTTCCATGGGAACCGGCATCGGTAGGTGAGCCGATTTCGAAGGATCGAAAGAAATTCAAACGGTATGACGATTACTTATCTCGCAGGTGCATTTGCGTGGATGTCGACACGGCGGGAGTCCTGTTTACTGCGGTGCGACAATACCACGCCGAAACTTTTGATGACACCGAATAGAAAAAAATTAGACGGTGCTTGTTTGTCACACTCTCTTTGGTTGCATGATCAACATGATCATGTTAAGATATTTGTGAATAACAAAATCACCAGTACACTAGACAAGGGTTAAAATAAGCATAAAAACTTTTCATAAGCTTCAAATCAATATTTTTGCGGCCATGAATGAACATGAAATTTTTCACCTTGCCATAATAACTGAACACACCAAACCCCCGTGTACTGAAATTGTCTGATTTAGGGGCCATCCACATACCACGTGGACGGCTTTGGGGGGTGCAATGTCCACGGTCCATTATACAAAATTTTTGGAATTTATATGAACAGTTGTCCAGGGTGGGGAGGGGGAGGGGGTTGGGGGGTTTTCAAAATGGTTTAAAATCTGTCCATGTGGTATGTGGATGGCCTATTACTCCAGACGGAAACCGCCTCCGTCTTTTCGTGCTACCCGTTATATGGCTCCCTGGGAAAAGGACATGCAACAAAACCTGGCTGATTCTCATCATGTTCGATCAGAGATAAGAGTTCATAAAGTTGTTCTCGATGTGGACCGCGGGCGGAGATTTGCCCTTTTATCATTTCGGATTGCTCTCGTTTGCATCGAACCGAAGACTGTGTGGTATGCCTCTAACCCATAGGACTTTTTGGAACGAACCTCCGCCTCAGATTTACTTCGAATATTTTGCTTCCCATTTTCACTTTCGGATCATTCTTCACACAGTACATTCTACATGCTGTCGCTTCCGATTCCTGGGCAGTTTTGGTTTTTTCTCTGCTGTTTGCATTTTTTTTATTAGGCGGGAGATCAAGACAAAGGAAATCATTCAAACAAGCTGACGATAAAAGCAAGATAACGACGGCGGAAAAATTTATTGCGACTTCAGTGGCGCCTAAATTATTGCATTTTAAACGCGTCGTCGCTTGTCTAATTTTCAACGTGGCGGCTTAAGGCAGCTAGGTTTGTACAAACGGGAACAATTTGTAATTTTGATAATGTGGGAAATTTGGAATGAGATATGATCCGGAACTTTTTATTACGATGCACATGACGCGATATGAGACCCTGGCCGGGATGATATTAAATCTTAGTCCTACATGTCCCCAACAGAAATTAACTGTCAGTGTCAACTTTTTTTCTTTCGAAATAGTTGGGCTGAGGTTGATAATATGTATTCATATATACACAGTACCAAAAAATGAAATTTACAGCTAATACAAAAGAAAGCAGCCAACGGTTTCTTGCACATAAAGTTAAAAACATATACAATTTCACACCGTAAATAATGCACAGTACAAAATCGTTTAAAACCATGTAAATTTGTACGTTAAGTTATGTAAACTCAAAACTTTGAATATAAATTTGCATGCAAATTCACATTATATTCATTTACATAGCATGTGAATCTAATGCGACACGGAATATTACCTGGTTTCCAATGCTCCATTTATGTACATTAAAACAGATGTAAACTTTTTTTACTGTGTAATTCGCAATTGTACCGATGATTTATATTCAAAAGGGAAATCCAAATTAATTCAAATTACAATTTAAGCTAGAATTTATTCAGATGAATTTGAATTTACACTTTTGAATCATTTCATTTTTCAATTCTATCACTTCACTTTCACTTTCACTCGTCACTACACAGATACGTATTTCGACACCGATTTGGTATCATCATCATGTGTTGAAAATAGAATTTAAATTTTCTACTCGTTTCGCGCACACAATACTCCTGGAAAAAAGTTAAGAAACCAGGAAAAAATTACGATGAAAATGATACCAAATTAGGTTCAAAAACACCGAAAAAGCTTTTCAAAAGACTACAAAACAGAGGAAAAAGATCGAAAACCTTTTTGCTCGAGAAAAAAGAGCAAAGTTTGGAATTTTTCTAAGCGTGTAGCACCTTTTTTATTGCATCAAAGTAATAATTTTCTGAAAGTACTGTTAATCAACAACAAAAAAAAAAAAAAACATTTGTTCAGAAGAAATACCAGTTTTTGTGAAACTCTGTTTTTTCTCGCTAAGGTTCGCGGTGTTTACAATATAGACCCAGCAGATCAACTGAAATCAACAACTTCATATTTTTTCATTAGTTCAGATGTGTATGTCGTTCAGATACCCGGGAACGATAACTTTTCTAAGTATATTGTTTTCAGAGCAAACGGGAAAGTTTTTCCGGAAAAATACATGTTTTGAGTTCTAATAACGAACTTTAAAAAAAAGATGAAGAAAATCGGTTCGGTAGTTCGGTAGCAATCGTAAACACGGTGAAGTTATTTTTTTAGAAACACCATTCCGAAATAAACACGTACAAAGTTTCAAGTTTAGCTTATGCGGTCGTGACGAGGTGCACTTCAAATCACTCTAACTTTATCCCTATTGCTCAGATCTTCATGAAAATTTGAGAAAATGTTCTCAAGAAGTTGTACTTAATAATAACGGAATAAAATGTTTTCGACTTTTTCCCAAAACTCAAAAGGTCCTATATAACCCCTTAAAGAATAAAAAGACTAGTCTACCTCAGAGTCGTGAAAATACGCTTCAAAAGTCTACAGAAAAGAGGAAATCAATCCAAATTTGGCTCAGAACCACTGGAAAACGCATTCAAAGGCTAAAAAAAAATCTGAAAAGATCCCAAAACACGAACAAAGACGACTGAACTTTTCTTTTCTTACTTACTTTAGTTTTGTAGCAACCCATCGCCGAGTACAGAATACCTCTCCACATCACTTGATCTCGGGCTAGTTTCATCCATCCTAACACCCGCCGATCGGGAGTCCTCGTCCACACCCCACATACAACGAGTTCGGGCTCTCTTCGCTGGTCGCTCCTCCGACATTCGTGTCACGTGGCCAGCCCATTGTAGCCTATCGTATTTGCTGATGATATTAACGTGTTGGTATGCTTAGCACATCTCGCAATTTATGCGCCTGCGCCACAGTCCATTCTCTATTTTTTCACCAAGTTAGCGGGGATCCTATGCTCGAAGACTCCAAGTGCTTGCTTTCTCTCTTAAAAGGTATGAATTTCTCATCCAATGCTCTGCGGTTTATACCGTGATATCATCCGTGGGTCCGAGATTATGCCCACAATCCTGACGCATGTTCAGGAACCGTCAAGGGAAATGCGTCTGAGAGTTTACTTTTCTAACCTTGTCGAAGATTTGTCGTGAGGTGAAATTTTTGCCCGTTGCATATCGCCCTTCCCGCAAACCGCGCTGGTACTCTACAACAAAAGCTAATTGCGACGACCTCAACCTAAAGCAGGCAAAAAAGCTTTATTTTCAGAATTGACCAGAGATGCATAACTCAACCATAACCTTAATAGGCTTTCCCTTGAACCACTGCGAAAGCAGCTGATGTGTTCTTTGGATATCCGTCTTGTTGGAACGTATATCTGCGCTCCAACTTTAGCTTTTGTGCAAAAAAAAAAAAAAAATCAAAATGTCCAAATACACCTGCTTGGTTATGATTCCATCGATGAACTTAAGTTCTCCAATGCTGGATGTAGCCAAAAATCTCGACACCATGACTCTCAGACAATCTGTTCAGAAAAAACAACATCAAAGTCATGCTTAGTTGGATGAAAAATCTGTGTTGGTGCTTACACTTCTTTTTCAGACTTTCACCGGGTCACCGGTCATCATCTCATCTGACTAAATCGCCTTATTCCAGTCATCACTATTCTATAAAAATGTGATCCAGGGCCCACTTCAACCTTTTTTGATAGTTTTTGCGGACAACCATGGCTTCTTAAGTGATACTCTACCCTCATGCCTGGGATGCCGTGCTTTCCAGTTGCTTTGTGTTTTTAGCTAGCTTGGCGGATCCAACGCTTGTTTATCCGCCTCTACTCCTCTTTTTTTTCTGTCGACGGCTCTATTCTCTTCGCCGTTCAACAGCACTTCGAAATGTTGTTTCCAACACAAACATGCAAAGAAGACATGCTCAGGAGTTTACTCCGCATTTACGCATGTGGGACATATAGGTCTCCCTTTTTCACCAATCTCTAGATCTGTTTCACCCTGGGACCTTTAGTAGAATTGGACCATTCCCGTGTTACGTATACCTCTAGTGTCACATTGCACTTTACGTCCTCTTTTATGTTATGATTATGTTGATAGGCGCTTACTGCCATATACCGCCGAGCTCTTTGACATCATGCGTGATAAGTCGTAAAAGCTTCACAGACATCATCCCCAAGAGCTTTAAGGATCGCTTTGAGGCGATCGTGCATCCGCCAGCAGTAATCGATTCCTCCTGTTCCGATTTACGGTTGTTCACTACGATGACCTTCGTCCTTTGAGTCGCCATAAACCTCTAGAGTTATGGCATCATCATGGAAAACATGCATGTAGGCATGTCTTTTAATTTTGTCTTCGTTTTATTCATCAATTCTTTCTCAGTTCTTGCTACAAGATTGTTGGAGTAGATCTTACACTTCGGGCTTGCCCAGAAATCCTCGATGGGACGCAACTTGGGGACGTTAAGCGGGTTCGCCAACTTGGGTACCACATCTATATTCAGCCGCCTCATATTTTCCAACTAACGTTTCGAGTAGTGAGCCGACGCCAGATCCGGCCAAAACACCGCGTCTTCAGCCTTATGATATTTCTTGATGAACGACGAAACTTCCGACGGACACTTCGTACTATAAATTTTACCGTTCACGGCCAGTCCGGAGCGAAAGAAGAGCAGCTTTGACATCCCCTTCTCGCTGATTGTCAGCCACAGCAGCACCTTCTAGGGAAACTCCACCTTGGTGCTTACTTCCTTTGTGCGGGTAGTTAAATACAAAGTGCCCTGCAGGCGTTGCCATCCAGGGTGAGACAGGTTTCATCGTCTCCAGGCCAAGCGCACGCAGCGATGTAGCCACTTTTCCCTCGGTCTCCCTCTTCAGCATCCTTTGGAGCTTCTTGTCGCTCATGGTCGTCGGCTGTCCGGAACCGGGCTTTCTTCCAATGGTCTGATTGGTGTCCAATTGTTCGAAGATGTTGTAGACTCCGGAACGGGCGTATCCGGTGTCCACGAACTGCCGCACGATGTCCGTTTTCGACGCGGCGGGGTACTGTCATTCAAACGCGCACACATCTGAACGGAGTAGCACAGACAAACAGACGTGCCTCTCCGAAGAAAAATCCTGAAAAATCTTCGTCTTTATCCGAAACGGTACACTCATGCGCCACAATGTGAGATTATTGCCTTAATGCCTACTATCTTATTTTCGTGAAACGGTTTTTGTCTTTGCTAATGGGGGAAGTATGAAGTATGAAGTTAGACTAATTTGATGTCTCGAAGGTGAAGTTTTTCCGAAAAGTTTTAAACAATCCTTTTTCTTGAACAATTTTTAAACTTGATGTTAGAGCGCAATAAAAACTGATGTCTTGAAAGAAAACATGCTGGTAAAAGCAACAAGTATCGTACAATATATGTGGAGCAGAGCACCACTAGTCTCTCGTCGTCTATCATTGCAGCGGTACACGACTTCTATTCGCGTGCAATCAAAAGAAAACTGCAGTGCTGCTGATGCTGATTAAAAGTTTATCTCATGAATATGGTTACCATAAAAACCACGAACTACTCAACAAGATTCGAACATTTTCGATATGGTTATTAGTTTTATTTATTTCATTTAAACTTCAATATTCACTAAATAATCGAGAATGGCATTATATCGAAATAGTAAATTCCTGATGCATATGAATTTATAGAAGAGAAAAAGCCAACGAATGGTTGTAATTTGGTGTGTGCGTGTGTATGTGTGTGTGTGTATGTGTGTGTCAGAGATGGCTGGACCGATTTTCATAAAAATATTCTCAAATGAAAGGTCTAGTTGTCCCATAAAACCCTATTAAATTTTAATGTGATCGAATTTTTAATTGGTATGTTATTTAATAAAATGTGAAAATCACGAAGGTACATTATCTCAATAACTACACAACTGACTTTAACAAAATTGGTTTTAAATGAACGAGCTACCTATAAATTTTCTAACTTTCGAATTTTATAAACATTGAATATTTGGTTCTAAAGTTATAGAAAGAAACGTGTTCTACAGACTATTTAATAGCACTCATGTTTTTCAGAGATGGCTGGACCGGTTTTCATAAAATCAGTGTCACATGGAAGGTCTAGTTGCTCCATGAGTCCCTATTGATTTGTTGTGCAATCGGATTTTTACTTTGCCTTTATGTTCAAAAATGTGAAATCCAGCTATGAAAAGAAACATATTTCGAAGACTACTTAAACTCACTCACTTTTCTCAGAGATGGCTGAACCGATTTCCACAAAATTAGTGTCAAATGAAAGGTCAGCCTATTGAATTTTACAGTAATCGAACTGTAACTTCGTCTGTAATGTATCACAATGTGAATGTATTTGAAACATAATTATTTCATGTTATTTGTTAGTTAAGGTGTTGTCTACTAAAAACTTGTTATTTAGAGTGATAAATAAATCGAGCAAATATTATCAAGGTGTATTTTTTCTGAAAATTGAAGTGTCCGTGTAAATCCAAATGGTGCAATTTTCAACCCAACTAAAAATATAAGTAAGTTGGCAGCCCTTCCATCAACATATACCATATAGTTTGATAGGTCTTGGTTGTTTATTACATATGAAAACAACACAGTGCCATTTTTCATTCATGTTTTCAACCGTTTGAGCTCAAAGTTGTAAGTATTTCTCTAATTTCTTTGTGAACGATTTAAAAATTTAAGTACACCACCTTTGTTTGTAACTAATATGCAATGAAAAAACGTGATAACATCGGGGAAACAAAGATCTTATTTATTAGATAAAATTAAGATTTGTCTTCGAATGGTGGTGGGGCACATTCGGACATGGTTCATTGGGCACATTCGAACACTTACCAAATTTGTGTTTGATTGTTGTTTATTAACAAATATCGATTTAGACTGATTCTCAGTCCTAAAAATGGTTTGGAACTACAAAAGGAAAATCTATAGAGCAAGCATCAACGAAGATGAGCTGGGAAGAGTTTCTAACGGAACAATGTCTTTGAGACACACTTCTGATACCTGCGGAATTAAAAGAAGTACCTTGGTCTGTCGTCTGAAAAATCAAAGAAACTCCATTTTTCATCTCAGCCCATATATTCATCTCATACAACATGAAAACACAATTGAAAACAGGAAAAAACGCATATTTTCTTCTTAAACCAATCTGCTAATCCATGGAATGGATTCTTCTTAGTTCACTTTAGATTTCTCATAAAGTATAACCCTCAAAAACTCACTTAAAGGCACTAAATTTGATATTGTAGTAGTATTGTAGGGCATCTGCACTCGAAAATTTATTTAATTCAATCACCCACCTCAAAAAACAAAATCCGCGCATTGTTCTATACGGCTACAACGAGACTCGTTCAGCAGCCAACCAAAATTTTTTCATCACTAGCGGACCACTTTTTATTTTAATCACTAAACAAAATCACTTACTACACTAAGAGTACTTTAATCTTCAACATGTTTACCTCAAATTTCCTAAAACAAGCATGAATTAGCAGAAATATATGAAATAAATTTCAACAATTTCTAAATTTCAACTGTATGTATTTCCATCTGTTTGCACTGCGTTGAAGCTTGGTTTTCTTCATTTTCTGCCAAATCAGTTTGTGTTAATACGAAAAAATCATACTGAAAATGTTGAATTATTCCGACATAATTGACATAAATCTACAGCACTGTTGTGGTTACCTAGGTTATCAATTTTGCACGTAAACAACTACAGCGGATATCTAGGTAAGTGATTCAAGTTTTTAGATGGATATGGAAGCGTTGTGAAAAATGGTTTGTTTTACAAAATTCAGGATAAATCTAGCTAATTTTACTTAATATACAATGCTGAACGATTCCATAGGAGCACGTAAGCAAATTTAGTTTATTTGTTCAAAGATTTTGTGAAAATTTGGTGTTTAATTCGTACATTTTTTCGTGAATATCGGCTTAATGAGATGAATAATGGAGCATTTCCCCTATTTACGAACGTGGGAGAAACGTTTCTAGAGAAATATTTGATCGAAAGTTCCCATATGAATAATGGATTGACGTACCGCATGCCAAGACGATTGTTTCTCAATGTTCTGGAACACTTGAATGAGGTTCCAGAAAGCAGCGTAAGTGAACCAATTTTGCTGTTGCTTGACAATTACGAATGCCATTGTACTTTGAACCTATAAAATATTGCCGAGAAAATGGCATAGTTCTTGTATCTTTTCCCCCTCATAGTCAGTTTGCTCGATTTTTATTTCATGAAATAAATTTGAAATAAAAGGATGAGTTTCGAATTTGCAAAACATCTGATCTCAGTCTCTGTTTATATGAAAGAAATAGTTGAAAAACATAAAATTTTCATCAATCTAGAAAAGTTTTTCAACACTATCAGAGTCTAAGTGTCTGGAACTGCCTCCCTCTTCCCTATATTTTGTATTATTTCCTGATCCCTTTCGGTTCGAAGTAATTTTCTAATAATAATTTCTTTGCACAAACCAACTTTCTGAACAATTTGTCCCGATTCTCCTTAATGCAAGTTTCCAGTTTCAGCATTTCCTTCAACTCTATTGACCGAAAATCTGTTCGAAATTGCTCTGCTAGTAATGATTTTACTATGTTGACCTTTTCAATGAAGCAAACAGCCACATCAACACTGTCGAATCCCACGGGTGCTGTATGGTTCGATCGTACACTGCCGCAGTGAATAAGACGCCTAATTCACGCGGTATAAAAAATAATTTTAATTAAAATTATACTATGTAGTAAACCATCACGCATTAAAAGCTTGTAGTTTGGATGTATAGTTAAAGTAACAAAAGGCCGAATGCTACAGCGAAAATCCTCAAGATTACACTACTGCTGTAAACATTTAGAGCAAATTTTCGATTCCGTAGTGATAATATCACGCGTCAAAAACTTGGAATAAAATTATTTTGTTTAAGCTACAGAAGGCAGCGCAGAGTGTACGTAATGAGCGAAAGTAGACTTCACGAAGTGTTAAACTTTCAACGTTTTACAGACTATCGATGACCTGCGTCCTGTTAGGTAACATCCCGGTTAGAAAAAATTAAAACTTTTCGAGCCTCAGTTGTACAGTCACTCTACAACTATGAGTCAAACGAAACACAGTTGAACCCTCTTCCAGGCGATTCAAGTGATTTTAATTTTCCAGTAAAACAGTGGGTAAAAATTAATAATCTTGATCAACGCATTAACAGAAGTGACCCATAATTGTGAAAATTTTGTTGATTTCGCGCACGATTGTGGGTCAGTCAATATTTTGATTATTTTCGAAACTTTCGCACGAACATGCATCGAAACTTAGTAAAATAATTTAGACGAAGCAATTTAGTTTTCGTTGATTTTTTAGTGTAAGAAGTTGCACCGTAGCTGAAGTGTTCGAAATTGGATGCAGTACCGTACCTACTTAAACACGTAGTGAAACAAATACCTGAAAATCATATTTAAGCTATAGTACTCTCAGCTCGACAGAAATTAAGTTTATGAATTTCTGTACAAAGTTCACCGAGTCAGTTAGTAGAGAATAACAGAAATATTTAAAAAATAGAAATAATAATAAATTATTTTAAAAGGTATAATTTCATCAACGAACTGTAACTTATAACGTTTAATTAAGCAACATGCAAAGTGTTCATCAAATAGAATTCATAAAAAATAGATATTATTTATATACTTTTCATGCTCTTTTTAATTATTTGGTCAAATAACGTTGACTGTTTGTATTTTAGTTTGTCTCAACTGTAACGGTTTTTGAAGTATAACTACAGAGAATGCTCTGATAGAGATATGAAACAATAATTTGACAAAAGCTGGAAGAGCTGTAAAATTATTGCGTTTCGAAATTGTAAATACCGGTAATAATATCCATGCCATTATTCCTGTGAGAAAACATGTGCCTCAGGTTTCCCACAAGCAAAGTAATGTTTATTTTTTTTTTGTTTTCGTAAAAATGTCAAATATTTCCCATATGGGCCCCTCTGCCTTCGAAATCAAACTAACCTGAGTGCGATACGCCTGGAAACAACACTTTTTCGGCAAATTCTCCTTAATGAGGCGGAGAAAAAACATCCATAAAGTCTTATCCGGAATAAATTGAAAATTAATTCAATCTGTTATCACCCGGAGCAGGCACTTTCCTGTGCTGAGGAGTGCTCGCCCTGTTTGCCACCAGAGTACCGACCGCGTTCTCGTTTTTTGCCGCTGAAATTCAACAGAAGTCGTCGTTTGTCGTCATAAAATAACACTTAAAGCCTCCCAAAAGCTCTTTGATTTCGTGCCGCCCAGCATCCACAGCCGAGAACCGAGTTGAGATTAAGATTGAGAGGAGATGCGTGTATGGCTTTAATGATCCGCTGCTGCTGTCTGTTGTGGAGAAGGGATTTCTGTTGGATCTTTTCCGGCCAGTCAACCGGTCGATTGAGGGAGTTGAAATAGACGCCTGAGATTACAACGTTATCTGAAGGAAACTTTTTTCAAAATAATATATTTGTTAGAGAGTGAGGAGAAGAAAACCGAAATAATGTATTACTTTACAGATAAACTTCTGTTCGGTACCACCATCGCAGATCAGCGCTAGTCGAGCCGATCGAGAGGTCTGCCGTAGACAAAAGAAATGCCGCCTGGACGGTTCGGAAGGCTTCCGTTTTAATGCGGAATATTGGGTTATTTCTTTCGTTAAAGCCGTGAAGAAGACAGATCTTATAACCATTTTGGAGTAAAGTCTATAGATGGGAGTCAGAGTGACACGGTGAAATATGGTATGACATTGATAAAGGATCAAAAGCTGCCACTTTCTCCTCTGAAGAGCGAAATTCAATAATTGTATTTGGATCTGTTACAAAATAAGTTTTCAACATTAACGATAGCTGATAATTTGTTACATGAGCGTGTGATTTTCTCTTACTCTGAATGTTGTTATATTTATGAGCAGTATTCGTGTATATTTCTTTCAAAAACTTGATAAAAACTCACTTTCAGAAAGCACTAGCTCTTGGACGGCTTGTGGAACAAAACAGCACAGGTGCGACGTTGTGTGCATTGCAAAGCTTCGCGGCAAACAACAAAGGATGCCGCCCTAGTCGACAGGTCGCTCCATTTGAATACGTATTGCACTTCTGATTCGCCGCGCTACCGGGTCAATCCGCCGATCAAACCGGTCGGCTGCTGAATTTGAATATAAATTTTCGTCATTTGCGATAAAGGTGTTATCTTGAAAGCGTTAAAATACATTCTTTTTCGGCAGGACGATAATTTGCGCCACCGCTGGCGTTGTGGGAGCTAATTTAAATTGATTCTGTTGCGTGCGGTAAATTGTTGCTGAGTTCAAAATTCATTTAAATGAAATAGAATATTTTTCGCGTAATTTTTTAAAAGGACCTATCTAACATTGAGAGATTCTCTTTGTTTACTTTCTCTTTGATCAATAACTATGTTATTTTTACCATATTTCCAAACAGCAAGACAGTATCACTATCTCTCGATTGAGGGGAAGAAAGGTTGGAAAATGTTTATAATAACGACGTAATTAACGAAACAATGTGAGAGAGGAGAGAATCTCTCAATGTTAGATAGGTCATTTTGAAAAATTACGCGAGAATTACTCAAGATTTCTCTAGATAGCTATTTGTGGATAACTAAGCGGATTGGAGTCTTTAGTCCCTCGGTTGTAATGGCTGCTTGTTAAATCTGGTTGACCAGATTTTTTGACCTCTAAATCTTTAGTTTACGAACTCTATGCAGTTTCATATCATTTTATTTCCGTACATCGAAAACACGAACGTGAGTTATTCCAAACTGTAATGCTTGAATTACGGTCATGTTTTGAAGTGTTCCAAATATATAGCTATACCTATTTGTGGCAAAAATACAATGTTGTGAATAATACAATAAAACAGCTACCCACTCGAAATTAGAGAACCAATGGTATTGTTTTCGTTCAAGTGTAATCCTTTTCTAATACCGCTTACGGATTAAATCTCCGTTTGTTCTCTCATTTAGGTGTGCGCTTTCTCTCTTCTATTCAGAGTCGAGCGGCCATCGAATTGGTGTCCTTTTTGGCTGCCGTGTTGCGACTGCGTTTTCCAATACACACAGTTGAGGCGGGTTCATATGAGCCGTTGAGAGCAAAAGTGGTACATGTGCCATTAGGTAAATTTTTCAGGAGACGCGATAAACGAAAACACTCAAATAGTTAATTATTTTCAACAATTTTTTCCAATATAACTGCACTAAATCATTACAGGAAAGGTTTCAAAAGACGGTACATGAAAACATAACGAGTTCTGGTTGAGAAACTTACACAAACTTCAATGGAAAAACATGTACCACTTTTGTTCTATGGGAAAAATAAAGACAACCAGAAAACGTTGAGACTAAAAGTGGTACATGTCCAGTGTGAGCATGAATGATGCATTATAGCTCTCTAATCTGAAGACATAGAACATTCATGTCTTCAGCAGAGTTGTCCAAGTGTTTGAGTACTATTGAATGATGATCTGTTTGCTAAGGAATTCTGTCTCTTCGTGGCGCTAGTGTATATATATTTGGTAACAGCATACGATATGATACTGAAATAGGTGAAACACTAGCGCCACGTAGTGAGAAATTTCCAAAGCAGACAGATCTTCATCTGAAAGTACTCAATCACTTGACCAACTTTGCTGAAGACATGATTGTTTTATATCCTAAGATCCTCGACTTACAATTCATCTAACATGCACAGACTGGACATGTACCACTTTTGCTCTCAACGAAATGGTGATTATTGTTTTATGTATATGAACACGAACAGTTCGTTGTCTAGTTGTCAACGTATAATCCAACCAAAGTAAATCTCTTTTCCCTTCCTACACGACCAATGCGCCATCGATATCTACTGTGGATATGTTTTCTTTACTAATTACTAATTGCTGTCTTCATTATCTGTGTGCACCATGTCTGCTCCGGGTTGGCATAACTTGGGCGATTATGCGAAAATTTTATAAGCAAGACAAACAAAAAAGTTGGCAATGTTCAAACGAAGGCTGAGGTGCGCACAGATAGCTCCCGGTTCATTTTCGGTCGGTGTTGGATTTCACGATTAGCATGAGAATAGTAACGCTAATCTTGTGTTTCCTTTCTTCGGACGCCTTTTGTCGGCATTTTTGACACAAACAGCAACGATAGCTGTAGCTTCGTGGATGTGGACAGAACCTAATGCTGTCCAAAAAAGACCAGTAGTACTTGACAGCCGATCCGTGACCCGGGTGATGTCTCCAAGCCATGCGAGAAGATTTCCGTGATCCGGATTATCTGCTTGACAAAAATAGGATGACAAATTTGCGGCTTGGTACGATCTACATCTTTCCCTTTTATACAGTAGGGATCTCAGTAACTCAAAATGTTACAAAACTTCGACCTAGATCTTTTCATTGAGCCATACTGGAGGACGCCGGCGAAGAAAGGTTTGAAAAGAAGCCCTAATTGAATTTACTTATTATCTAGTCCGCTTGGAGGTGATTCCTTCTGATGATGCGGCATTATCGGAGAGCAAGGACGTCAACCGAAAAATTGCCGTCTTTCGGGTTCGATTCTAATGTTCAGAAACTGTCTTCTGCTGCTGTACTCAAAAGATGCAGATTAACCGTGCGTTAAGTAAGTTTTGAATTTTGCACAACATTTAGCACATATGGTAGGATAGTTTTTTCTGACCTCCGATTGGTATGGCACAGAACAAAGCGCACGTTTGCCGCAGGGTGTTCATAGATACACTCAAGAGAAATAAAAAACAGATGTGAGAAAGCAGATACTTTACCCTTAAGCCGTTGGTTTTCTCAATTTGGGTGGTTTATTTCTTAATTGAATGACGCTGTATCTTCGATCTCCGGCATAATAGGATACACATAACTGCGATCGGTGACGGCAAAAATGCAATGCAATCCAATGAGCCGTATCCGATCGAGCCAGAGGTGCTCTCTAAGACGCTAATTGTCGGCGTTCGGTTCCTATGATCTCTGCCGATATTAAGCGATGCCTAAGCACGGCAGTGAACGGCTTGTGGTTATGGATTAGCGAATTCCTTTTGCGGCCTAAAGGACCGAACGATCGTCGCCGAGTAAATCTAATTAAAACAGACCACTGGAAGTCGGTCTTGCCGGTAGCAGAGCATCGACTTGTATACGCAAAGGGCCTGTCGGAAGAAAGGAGGACCGCTCTCTTCTGTTGAAGTACTTGTGAACAATTTTTAAAATGTGATAAATTAGTTCTCAACATTGTACCGTTTCATGCTGCATGCTGATGCCGAAAGGAAAGCAGTCAGCGCCAGCCTATAGAAATCGCCAAAAATGAAACACGAGCCGGAGTTGCGGAAACTCGTCGGGACCTCCGATGAACTGCGCCATGTCACGATATGCAACAGGCGACGGCCGGCATCGTATTCAGATTATATTGCAATGTGAATGGACCATACTCGGGGGGTGAGCCAATGGATCTGCTCCACAAAAGTTGCGACATTCTTAATTTATTTTTTTGCAATTTTTGTACACACTTAAAATTTTTTTCCGGGTCTCGGTAACTTTTTGCCGAGAACGGCACCACTGAGTGCTCGGTTAAAAAAATAATGACAGCTGTCACATTTTTTCGTAAATCTCGCTTCAACCTAACTGAAATTTCGGCACAAAATATTACTACCGAGATTTCGGATATTTTGTGCCGAAATTTCAGTTGAGTGAACCGAGATTTACGAAAAAATATGACAGCTGTCATTATTTTTTTTAACCGAGCACTCAGTGGTGCTGTTCTCGGCAATAAGTTGCCGAGGCCCGGCAAAAAATTTTAAGTGTGTAGTTTTCATTAGTTGTTGTAAATCTAAAGGTTGTATTGAACAAAATAATAAAGATTTTTTTCTGTCGCCTTTGAGGTACGCTTATTTATTAACAATCAAACTTCAGTGCTTTCGAAGCTCTTTAGTTTTGAATCGCTTCCGTCTAAAATTCGCCAAATATCTCAAACGTTGAAAATTTCCTCACATGTTAAACATTTCACTTAAGTAAAAGAATGCGAATCATGTCCAAAATGGTCAAGAATGTGAAAATTATGAAAATATGTCTAATTTTTTTATATATTAAATATTTTATCATTTTTGAAAATGACACAAATGAAAATGAAAAAAGTAAAAAATACCAAAACATTTAAATACATCTGAGAAATCAAACATGTAAAAGTATGCAGAAAATTTTCAAATTGATCAAAAATGTTCAAATTGATCATACTCCAAAATCAAGAATAAGTGTAAGTGTTGATAAGTCTCTATTTTTAGCAGAGCACACAATATGATTTCACAAAACGAAATTTAACTGCACGCTAACAATTCTTAATCCTTGAAAAAAAAAACATGAGGGCATCGGGATGAATAAAATAGAAAATAAATATAATAGTAAATGTGAAGTTGACGATTGAAATATGTACTAACTGTGGAAATAGTTGATTAGAAATTATCGAAAAATATAGTCCAGCAGGTGGAACTCGAACCCACAACTTCTAATCTCCGGTCAGATGCGTTTCCGATTACACCACCGCACAGTGATCCAATAAGGCAAAAAGTGGAACTTAATTCCACAGCGCCTTTCACCTTCACCTTAGCCTAATGGTGTATTCGGAACAATTGTTTGTATGAATGACCTACATAATCACAAATTGTTAAATGTTATGAAAAGTTTACTATATTAAAAATAAGAAAGCAAACTTTCTTTGTTAAGAGATAGAGAAATTGGTTGTTCAGCAAAGTTGTTGAAGATTCAAAAAGATGAAACTTTGCTGAACCTTATCTTCATTGGGTTCAAAGTTATAAAGTATTTCATGTGAAAGTTACTTATACGTTCTTAAAGTTATCGAAAAAATAAGCTGAAATATGATATAACTTCGTAACGAAAAGTAGTAGAGAAACGTCTGTTTTTTATGCCCAAATGCTTCTTTACACAACATTTTTTTGTAAAATATAACTAACAAAAGTTACGCATAAAAACTAAATTTTAAGTACCTTTCATACAAAATACGCTGTAACTCTGTACCCAATGAAGATAGGAATTTGGCATGTTCAGCCAAGTTTCATATATTCACACGTTCTAAAATTTGACCAAATAAACCATTCCTCTATCTCTTAACACAAAAAAGTTAGTATTTTTAATGTTTGAAAACCTACTGAAGGGTGCTGCTCGCCGTACAATAATCTGGGTGGATTTGGACAAGTGGAACCTACAAGAGTTTGTAGTACTTAAGCTCAACCTCAAGGAAAAGTATTGACATCATCATTTCACTTGCCCCTTTTTTACCCTATATGTTCTTGAAGTTGCCAAAAAAAATAAGTTAAAATTAGATATAATTTTGTAAGGAAAAGTCCTGGAGATGTATAGTCCTCGGCAAAAATGTGTGTTTTCTATGCCCTAATAATTCCTCCAAGCAATATTTTCTTGTACAATGCAACTAACGAAAGTTAAGTACAAAAAACTAAATTTTTAGTAACTTCCACATAATATACTCTGAAACTTGATACCCAATGATTGATATAGTAAACGTTTAGCCGAAAATTGCCCAGAAAACTTTTTTGTTCCTGTCTCTATGAACATTCTAGTTTTTGAATGAGAGCGGGTAAAGGCGGGGATACCATTTAAAAATCTACATGAAAGTGGGGTGACAAGTTTTTCATTATATTTATTTTGTGGAGAGATTATTTCCATGAAACAACTATAAAAAGGATATCTGAAGTTGTTAGAATACTAGAGTAAGGCCATATAACCATTTAGACACTATTGTAACATTCATTACTACTGATGATTTTTCACTAGCCTAAACCCTGCAGAAATGATTCTCGAAGAGGGCTTGCTCGATGCATTAAGTTGAAAAATTGACTTTATTTCGACTTTATGCAATTTCTGACCACTGTGCGTCGTGCATTTAATCAGTAGAGAGTATTGTTTGGTGGCTGGCTGTTGTTTTCATCACTCTCGCGTCACAGTGGGGTTTACTCCATCAATGAGAGATCGAAAAGCGCCATCGTTTAGATTTGTCATGAAATATTTATCATTCTTATTTTTATTGACTGTAATGCAAGTCAAGTTATTTTTATTTTTGTTTTAAGCATTAAATGTGGAGTTGGCGATTGAAAATGTACTAACTGAGGGAATAGTTAATTAGAAAATTTTGAAAAATATAATCCAGCAGGTGGGACTCGAACCCACAACTTCTGATCTCCGGTCAGATGGGACCCCACTGTAACGTGAGAGTGTTGTTAGATACTACATTTTTCAATCGTCAACTCCACATTTACTGCTTGAATATAAATAAAAATAGCTTGACTTGCATTATAGCCAATAAAAACTAGAAGTACAGTCAGGTTTTTTTTACGCGGTTTTTTTTATACGCGGTTTTTTACGAGGTTTTTTACGCGGATTTTTGAATAAACGCGGTTTTTTTACGCGGATTTTTGAATTAGCGCGGTTTTTTTACGCGGATTTTCGAATTAACGCGGTTTTTTTACGCGGTTTTTTTACGAGGTACGTATCCCCCGCGTAAAAAAAACCTTACTGTATAGCTATTGCATGACAAATCTGATTTTCGTTGCCTTTTTACAACAAAAGTGTTACTTTCTTGCAACAAAAGCATTAAAATATTTAAAACCAGTTTTTTTCTCAGAAAATGAACTTTCAAACATTCAGATGGTAAAAAACTGACTGATGAAGGTATTCTTTATCTCGTAAAAATATTTCTCCTTTAAATTTTTTGTGCCGATTTGGTAATTTATCATTTGGAAACAATATCGAGAAACTTCGTTTGTTCTACTTTTCAAATAATTTTGTATTTTTTATGTATGGATCAGACTTGATTATCCCTTTGCCTATTTGACCATTCTATCCAGAAATACTAACTTTGATTCAGTATTTTGCGCTACGTAGTTAACTTAATGAAGAGGCACATTTTTTTATTATCATATTGTAGACGCTTTAACCTTTTCGGTCATTCGCGATTGAATCTTCAAAATTTTGACGCACATTGTAGCCGTTACATAGACTAATTGTTTTTGATTAAATCTTGCTCACTTCCCCTGATCCGTAGCTTATCTAGCCGCAACGCCAATAAGCTTCTTCTTATAATTGTTCCAGAACTTGATTTGGAATCTGTAAAGTTTAAAGTTTTACAGTGTAAACCTATTGCAAAAAAGTTTGAGGATTTGAAGGCAGCTATACTTTTCAAGTGAAATCTGTTGCGTATGAATATGTTCAGACATCTCCGAGATAAGAAAAATTGAAAGCCATCATCTAATTCTTTGTCCATGTACTACAAACGTCGGCTTACAGTCATTAGACCATTTTTAAATTTTTATGTCGGCACGTTTACCGAGTACAATAAATTGCATTGGCAAACTAGCTGTTCCTGTCAAGCGATAACAGAAAAAAATGAAAACAAAAAAAAAAAACAGTTCGATTAGATGTATTCCACAAGTTACGTAAAGGACTTCATTGAAGTTTTCGACTTACCCTTCCGCCATAGTAAGGCTTTGTGAGATTTTTTATTGGCACTCTTCCCACCACGAATTGTATACAAGTACCTACTTTATTGAAAGTTAAATTCGGTTATTCGGAGTGAAGTTTTTTTAAAAACCCCTGGATAATCGAATTCGACCTGTATTTGGAATGTGAAATATTCGAAAAAACCATCCCAACTTCAAATGTAATAAAAACATGCAGTAATTCTAAATTTGTTTCCATTACAGAATTCATCCAACGAGAATTGGTTGCGGTAGAAGTCGCAACGACTAACGGCACAGAGGAAATGATCGTTGCCTCCGCATACTTTTCGGGGTAGAGGTACCTGGGGTAATAATCACCGTTGAGGCAAGATGCACCTCCTCCGATTTAAAACGGAGAAACATTTAAATAACAAAATAATAATTCTATTATTTGAATCTATGTTTTCTTTAGTCACCCTGTCAATTTGCCAGCACTAAAATGTCAGAAAATGTGAATAAATACAAAAAAAAGTTTTCGTTGCATACGGTCTACATTTTTCCCGGCTAAATAAAGTGTTAGCTCTTGAATTGATGTTTTCCACCAGCGAAAAGTGTAATTGCATCGAATATATGTCGAGCAACATATTTCTGATAACATATCGGCAAGTTTCAATGAGAATTACCGTTATGTAACCAGAAACAAATTTTTTGCTTACATTTCATCTCGTTTCCAGCATTGTCCGGAAGTCCAATCGGCGGTCATGGATCATTGAACAGCAACGATCGGTGCTAGAGGCAATCAAAAACGGTGTTTCCCAAAACCATGCCGCTCGAGTGTATGGAATTCCATAGAAAACCTTCTTGCCTTTATTTATTAGATGACAAAATGAGTCGTACTGCCCCAAT
This sequence comes from Wyeomyia smithii, assembly GCF_029784165.1. Taxonomy (NCBI): domain Eukaryota; kingdom Metazoa; phylum Arthropoda; class Insecta; order Diptera; family Culicidae; genus Wyeomyia; species Wyeomyia smithii. The sequence continues at coordinate 77,884,123 of NC_073695.1, forward strand.
ATTGTAGTGCATTCTGCTCCGTAGACGAAGTGCATTTTACCTCATTTGCATGGTGCTTCTTGCCCCTTTGTTGCGGTGCAATTCACCCCAGGAAGAGCGCATTTCGCCACGATTGACGACTTTTTAAAATTATTTAACTCAATTAAAAAATGTGTATTATGCATTTTCTATAATGTTTTAGCATCAGATGGGAGTTTAAACGAATAAATGAAGGTTTTTATATATTGATCAGTATATAACATTGGTTTTATCTCTCAGTTTTTACAAGAATATACTCTGCTTTCGTTAACTGGTGCGTTTTACCCCAGGAACCCCTACACCAGAGAGACGCCGAGACACTCACCGTTAAGGCAACTGTCAACATCAAAACGGGCGAGCTGTATAATTTTGCATTGCCGTTATCCGTTTTGATGTTGACAGTCGCCTTAACGGTGAGTGTCTTGTCATTTCTCTAATATACAGGTTCCCTACGCACCACACAGTCTGGGGCAGATCGGATGTAAACACATGAGGTGAGTACCTGTTTGAATACCCTACTTCTAACCTCGTTTTTGTATGCAACGCAGGGAGCGAATTAACTTTTATTAATGCTATTAGGCAACAGGTTTTAGATCTCTCTCGATATAGCGTCTCGATAGCAGTAAGGGCCATAAACTGACATGAACCTAGTTCATCCGACTATAGACAAATCAGATTTGATATCGAGGCTACCGTTCTTAGAGAAGAACATCTGAGGAACCCTAAGTCAATCAACTATAACTCTTCTCAGAAACATATGTTTAACTCAAGGACATCCTGTCATACAAATATTCGAACTCCAGTTGAACTGGACATCGCAGTAAGTGACCTACAGCACAAGATCACGGAAGCTTTCACTTCAAACTGTCCGTCAACAAAACGAACAGTCTGCCGTCATGTGCCCTGCTAGAACGAAACTCTCAGCAACCTTCGTCGGGAAGCTATACGCTTGCTCAACAGGGCTAAAAACACGTGCAACTGGGATGCCTGTAGAGCATCCCTCACTAAACACAACGCTGAGCTACGCAAAGCTAGAAGGAGATCCAGAGCTCGATTCTAAGAGGACATTCAGACTCTGCCTGAGGTAACGTGACTACAAAAACCAATGTCCAAAGATCATACGAATGGTCTTGGGCAATTAAAAGAGAGAGATGGAAGTATTACTGTCATCACTAAAGAAACACTGGATGTTTTTATGGCATTCACTTTCCTGGTTTGTCAATGACCTCCGGGTCGAACGTTGAAGAGCTGACGACACGTGACGCCGTCCGCAGTGCCCGCTCGTCAACTGTTTACGAAGACTTTTATCAACTGAACACTAAGCTCTCTTGAGCCTATAAAGTTACCAGGGCCGGAGGGCATTCTTCCAGCAAAAATCGGACGAAGTCATCATGCCCGAACGCATCAGCCATTTTCGGATCAGCTTTACTCTATGGTGTTGTTTGTATCAAAGCCGGTCAAAAAGACAAAACATTGCTCAGAGCTTTCAGACCAATAAGTCTGACGTCTACTCCTCTCCACTTAATAGAGAAAATTACGGATAACTTGCAGAGATATCAATATGATTATCAACAGGTTAAACGAAGACTTCTTCTAAAACCACCTTGTGACGAAGATCGAGAAGACACTGAAATATAGGAAGGGAGTCTGCGCTTTTTGACGAAGCTTTCGCTAACCCGGCTTTACAAAATAAAAGAGTCGACAATACGGCAATGAGCTGGATCCAAGCAATGCTTTCGAGCAGGAAAGTCATAGTCGCATTTGAAGATACGTCAGTGAAAGAGTGTCCTCAGGGGAAGTTCCGTTCCATTGTTATGGTCACTGGTGGTAGACGTTCTCCTAACCAAGCTTTCGCAGCTAGGCTACGAAGTCATTGGTTATGCTGATGACGTAGTCGTTATTGTTCGGGGAAAATGTGTTGCAACTCTATCAAGTCGTATGCCAACGGCGCTTAACACCACCTCCCAGTGGAGCTTAGAAGAAGGGCTGAACATCAACCCCACTACAACAGTTATTATACCTTTTACCAAACGAGGGATGCATTCAATCACTTCTCCGCTATTGAATGGGGTAAGACTCAGTTGCAAAGAGACCAAATATTATGGAATCATTCTGGTTAAGAAGCTGAACTGGACTGCAAGTACTCAACTGAAGTAGACTACGCTATCAAGAAGGCAACTTCAGCGATTTGGGCTTGCTGTGCACTGTTCGAGAAGACCTGGTTTAGCCCCCAATTAGCGATCTGGTCTTACATGACCATTGCTCGGTCACGTTTACCCTATGCAGCCATCGTGTGGTGGCATAATGTAAATTAAAGGACAGCTCAGACAAAACTTACCAAAGTTCAAAAACTGGCCTGTCTTTCAGTTACCAGTGCCCTGCGTACAATCCCGACTGCAGCCATGAAGCAATGTCCTGCATACTGTTTCTACATTTCATGTGAAGAAGAAGGCAGAGCTTCGCGCACTAAGGCTGCGAAGAAATACAACGCCCGAAAGTGACCTAACGGGTCGCTTAAGCATCCTTAAGGTGTTCAAGATAGCATCTTTAGTAACAACAGTTTCGGACTGGATGCAAGCGGAGCCGAACATGGATGTTCCATATAGGGTGATTAACAGTGGTGGGCACCATTCCGCTAATTCGCTAATTCGCTAATTAGCGACGCTAAAATTCAGTTAGCGATTTAGCGATTTCGCTAATTTTTGAGCTGGTTAGCGAAACTGTTAGCGTCGCTAAAATTTTGGCCTTCGAAACGCTAATCGCTAATTCGCTAAATTTTGTAGAGAAGCGACAATAGAAATATTTAGAAAAAACTGTGAATTGCTGATGGCGTACGTAAATTGCTTCGAAAGATGAACATACTTTACTGCGAAAGTTACTTTCGTCAGTTTGTTTACCTTAGAATGGAGTTCCAGTTATCGTACAAGCCACAGGAGCGTTTTGAAGAACAAGCACAAGGTCTAGATTGAATTTTCGGCACACCAAGAACTTTGGTTAATTGCAATGCGCTTGAAATTATAACAACTTGGGTTCTACTTTTTCGATTCAGATAATAATTGAATTTTTATGAAAACATTCCTAAGAGTATCTATTTTCAATGCAAGCTAAATAACTTTTGTTATTCTTGTTTTTACAAAATCAAATATGAATACCGTTTCGTGAACCTCTTACTGTAAATAGCTTTAAAAAGTAATTGTTTTCGTTTGTTTAACCAAAACAGATCAAAGTGGTCCAAATCTTACAAAACACGAGCAATAAATATAGCGATATGACTATTTACATATTAAAAAGTTAGCGATTAGCGAAAGTTCCCCGTAGCCGCAAGGTTACAGAGTCCGCTTTGGTAAGCGGGTGGTCGTGGGTTCGAATCTTAGTAGAATCAGGCCATTTGGTTGTCAAAGGACTCTTAGCATGGGTTTATTCTCAGGCTTCCCACCACGTACCCTTCCTTCAATCTGGATTCTACAGTACCCCTGTTGACTCTCCTCCTAACAAAAATAAGTCCCTATTATAATAAAACTGGTGTGAGTAACATATGAAAGTTTCTCCAGGGAATTGTAACTAGGCGATATTGTTAGGATGGACAGAGGCTCGGTATAGTAGAGTAGTAAGCTTGAAACGGAAAGGTAAATTACACACAAGCAACTGATATGTATGAAAAGCGTATCACTTACTTCAATAGTGTTACTGCTAATAATATGAAGTGCGGAGTACAGAAAACACCTGGGCAATATCACAATAGATCTAAGCTCTGTTCGCAGTGATGAGTTTCGAACTTTGTTTGTAGCATGAGAATTTCACTTTTTAGGAAAAATACTCAGATGCGAGCTTTTACCCAGCAGGCGGGGCAAAAGTACGCAGTTTACGAAGCAAAAGTTCGCACTGCATGAACAGAATATTTATTACACTATCCTTAAAAAAATTAATTGTTTTTCGCTGGTTTTTCACTTATTCTTTTAAGCCGCGTTAGAGCGGTGCCCCGAAATATTTTTTTACTTCCGGAAATTCGGTTTTCTGGGGATATGTTTGGGTGTTTTGGTGATATATCCCAAAAATGAAGAGATTCCACTGGGGCATCTAGAGGCCATAGGAACAAATTAATAAAATTTATTTTCGGAACCGGGGTGATACACAGAGACCCGAAAACTACTCCAGATGCCATATTAGATTCCAAAAAAGCGACCTCCGGTTTCCGAAAAACAACCAGAAATGGTTGAATACCACCCAATACTGGTATTTTCGGAATCGAATTGATGCGCTGAGGTCAAAAATCAACTTCAGGCGTTATTTTTGAATTAAAGATGGTGACTTCCGGTTTGCGGTCAACAGTAAAAATTGACCAAATACCACCCCACATCAGTTATTTCGAAATCGAAATGATGCCAAGAGACCTGAAAACGATCCCAGACGCCATCTTGAATTCCAAGATGGTGACTTCCGGTTTCCGGAACACAACCTAAAATGGCCAAATACCAATATGTGTATTTCAAGGATCGGGATGATGCGCAGACACCAGAAATAAACTCCAAACGCGTTTTTTCAATTCAAGATGGTGACTTCCGGTTTCTGGAAAAACATACAAAATTGACCAAATACCATCTCATATGAGTATGATGCCAAGAGACCTGAATACGACACCAGACGAACCGGAAGTCACCATCTAGAATTTGAAAATGGCAGTGGCGATTTCCGGTCTCAGGGCGTCATTTGATTTAAGGTTATACACATATTGGGGGGTACTCGACCATTCTGGGTTGTTTCCTAGAAAACGGAAGTCGACGTCTTTGGATCCAAAATGGCGTCTGGGGTCATTTAATGGTCTCAGAGCATCATCCCGATTCCAAAAATACTCATATTTCCTAGTATTTGATCACATTTTGTTGTTTTTCAGAAACCGGAAGTCGCCTTTTGGTATCCAAAATGGTGTCTGGGGTCGTTATCCTGTCTCTGGACATCATCTCGATTACGAAAATACACATATTGGAGGGTATTCGACCATCTTAGGTTGCTTTCTAGAAACCGGAAGTCGCCATCTTGAAATTCAAAATGGCATCTGGGCCATTTTTCGATCTGTGGGCATCATCCCGGTTGCGAAAATAAATATTGGATGGTTTTTGGCCTTGTATTTTTAATTGTTTCTTTGGCTTCTAGAAGCCCCTATCTATTCCGGAAGGACCATCTTAAAAGCATATCAACAAAACTATTATAATGGTTGTAAGATTCCATTTGAAAAATCATGAAACCATAATATTCCTCAGCTTCGGAGCACATCCGCGTATCACCAGTTATTTTTGAGTAACTTCTGTACAAAAACATCGTTATTAAATACATTTTTTCATTACTGTTAATGGCACTTAGTGCCATTAACCGTAATGAAAAAAGTTTTTTGGGCTCTATCGTTTTCGAGTTTCTGAAGTTTCCGAATAGGTTAATCAGTTCCCAAAACTTAGAAAATTAGATCAAAACAGCTCAAAACACAACTTTCCTCATAGCTTTGCCCCATTTAAACGGAATTTTATGTGTTTACATTTGTGATTAACTGACGTTATAACACTGCAAATTCATACAATGTTGCCAGTTTGTTTTGCTCGTATGCTTCGAAAAGGCCAATGCGTACTTTTGCCCCGTGCGTACTTTTGCCCCTCACTACTCTACATGCTTACAACCAACTAACTCAACTTTACCAATGATTTCGAGCATCTTGTAATCTGTGTGAAGCAATCGGGGCTAGGCCACAGAAGACAAACATTCCTGCTGCAGTGCACACTGGGCCAGAAATGGAATCTAGCGGAACGAAATTAATAGCGCTCTCAGGGTTTGACCAATCGGTTTCCGATCTTCTACCAAGCTTCTTGGTATAAATAAAGCTTAATTTTGGATGTTTGAATAAGTTCGGAATTCAGTCGCAAAGGTGGCGTTGCGATGCTAACTTATTTCCTTTACACGCTAGAGCTTTGCGGTATTCGACAAAGTTGTAGATCTCTAAATTCCATGAAACTTTACAGAATATACAAAAAGTGAAGTGAAAATATTACACAAAATTAGAAAAGAAACATTATTTTGTGAAGTAGATATCTCAGCGGGTAGCAAGTATCAGCCAACCATGATTTTTTCTAAAAACTGTCCATCAAAAAATCTTCATTCTCTGTAATTTTGAAAGATGTGTTTTCTTGTGTTTTTGTGATATTTCAGTATAATATAACCATAGGTTTCATGTAAAAATGCAATTGCTATGTATTTATTACATGAAATACACGGTCCACCACTTTGATACTCTATCCAACCCATTTTCAGCAAAGTTTCTCAGTGTAGTAAGATCTTCAACTTGAAAAACTGCAGAGCTCTAGCGTGTAAGAATAAAACGTTAATGTCGAAGTGCTATCTCTGCGGCCAAATCGCGAACTAAACTGAACGTCAAGTTGAAGTTCTTATTACACTGAGAAACTTTGCTGAAGACTGCACATAGGTTGGATAGAGTATCAAAGTGGTGGACCGTGTGTTTCATGTAATAAATACATAGCAATTGTATTTTTACATGAAACCTATGGTTATATTATACTGAAATATCACAAAAACACAAGAAAACACATCTTTCAAAATTTCAGAAAATGAAGATTTGTTGATGGACAATTTTCAGAAAACTTCATGGTTTGCTAATACTTGCTACCCATAAGATATCTACTTCACAAAATAATGTATTTTTTTTCAAATTTTGTGTAATATTTTCACTAAAGTACTTCAAAAACCTATGTACTCGGAAGAAAACGACGTAATCATTCAATTTTTATCGAGAAAAAATTTATAAGAAATTAATTCGAGTGAACTCATAAAATTATCGCAATAAAACGTGAAATTCAGACAAAATTTATAAAAACTCGTAGATCTCTGAAACCTGAAGAGTTAGAAATTTTGTATATTTTGTAAAGTTTCATGGAATTTATAGATCTACAACTTTGTCGAATATCGCAAAGCTCTAGCGTGTAAGGGAAACAAGTAAGCATCGCAACGCCACCTTTGCGGCTGAATTCCGAACTGATTCAAACATCCAAAATTAAGCCCTAACTTGACCAAGAAACTTTGTAGAAGATCGAAAACCAATTGGTCAAACCCTGAGAGCGCTATTCGTTTCGCTAGATTCCATTTCTGGCCCAGTGTGCAGTGGCACTTCTGTCCAATGCCCTTAAGGCATACAAAAAAAAAAAAACAATCTTGTAACAGTATCCACAAATATTCAATATACTCTTCAAATCATCGAAAGAAAAAAAATTAATTTACTGCTGATTATTTTGACTTGTATTATTTATTCGTTCTTGAATAGACATAAAAAGTACGCTATTGATCTTTCTGTCTGATTATATTTAAATTCTTGTAGCTATACAAATTTACTTTAAGTAGTTGAGTATCAATTATCCTCATTCCAAATGTTATGATTGCTCGTTATCCATTTTATTTTAAATAAGACCATAAAACCTTCTAACAAAAATCCATATTTTAATTAAATTCGACAAACGTAAAGTGCCCACAATAAACGCATTCAAAGTGACGCGTGTTAACCCCACACGAAAACCCCTCGTTCGGTCATCACCGCGCTGTTGACAGCAGCAGAAAAAAGTTAGTAAAGGCGGCTTCACAAATTTTCAACAGTCTCTAAAAAAAATATTGCCTGCCTGGGAAGCAAGGATCGTTCGCTACAAAGTGCGTATCAGTTACTCAAAGGGCGCCGGATGACTTGTGCAGTGCACGACGTGATGCAGTCCTGCACATGTCGCGGGCAGTGCAACGAAATCTTCCAAGGTCCTTCTGCCACCGGTCTCCTACATAAAATGTATGCATTCTTCCATCCGCTAAGCACTGCAACTGCAACCATCCGTACACAAATGCAAATTGGTATCAGTGAATTTCATAAATGCATTAAAGACATCGATTCATTCGATATTTTTTTTTCGTTTGCCGGTAGTATGCGGTTGGTCCCGTGCATCGAAGCGCCAAACGAGGAAGAAGTTGAATGATTTTGGTTGCTTTACGTCTTCCGTAGGGCAGAGAAAAAGGCAGAAGGAATAGGGAAACAAAAAGCCGTGAAAAAGTATTTCAGCGAAATTGCTGCGAGTATAACTCTTTCGGCTGCTTGTTCTTTCGACTCGTTCTGGATTTATGAATTCGTAATAAGATCGTCGACATTTGTCGAGGATGTTGCGCAGATCCGCTAGGAAGGCACGAGAAGGACAGAGAAAAGAGGTGCCATGCGGTATTAGGACTACAGAGATATTTAAGTAGCCGCGTGTATCATCTTTTGGCAAATATTCCAGGAATGTCGGCGATACTTTCCCGGTCGATTTTTTGTGGTATGGCGCAATGTGCGGTAACGGCGATATGGTTGACGATTGCCGACTGGCAGCGCTTTGATCAGGATACGGATATGCCGCCTGGGGCGCCGTAGTGACGGTTCACAATGGGCGGAGGTTTCGGTGACACTTTATCACACCATCAGCGGTTCCTGGCGTCCTGCAGGACATCGACATCAGATTCGTAATCAACGGAGAATTGGATTATTAATCAGGCGGTTGAAATTATTACGTGTCATTTATATTCACCAGATAAGAGTGCAAAACTCATGTAAGGGATGTATAACATATTGAATCACTGTTGGTTTAGGCCCCTGAAGCGAGGTAAAGAAAAATGCATTGAAGCAGCATTCCAAATTTTATGAAAAAGCTCCCAGAGTTAGAAATCAATATAGTACAGTCCTGAGTCTGTCAGGTATTTATACAGTTTATGCTAGAAATTGTTAGGCTCTGCTATTTTTTTAAAATTTATTGGTATGCTTTCAACGATAAGTATAATGTGAAGTAGATAAAAATATAAAAAGTAACAGTTGAATGGTTTATACCAAAAATTAGAAATATGTATTTCCGATGATAAGGAAATACCGAATTTGTATTGAGGTTGAGCAAAAATGTCTACAAATCAACAGAGCGCTAACGTCAGTCCGTTTAAACAGTTAAATATTAGCAATCCGGACATGTACAAAAAAATAACATCATACCTGAGAAGAACAGAGCGCGAAAATTTTAGATTCTGCTTGCATTCAGAAATCAAAAAGGAATGTTTAATTCAACCGTTTTTCGTTAGGGAATTAAAATAACGTTTTCCAATAATGTGAACCTTTGTAATAAAAAATGCGGTTAATTTGAGCTTTAATAATTAAAAATATCAACAACAGTAATTTTCTAATAATATATAAAATAAAAAAGTCTAGTTTTTACTAGCTTATTAAGACTGTTTATAACAGAAGAGTAAATGTATAATATGTTCGTAATGAACAGTTTATCAAATAACTTAGTAAAACGAAATAATATGTACATCATCAAGGGAAATGTTGTTGATTTAATTAAAGAAAATCATTGGAATAATTATTGTTAATTACAGCATCCCACACATAACGACGGCAATTAATAATATTGTTTTCCTTCATAAGGCGTACGGATTCGTTACATGTGGTCTCTACTAGATCTATCCATTCCGTAGCAGTTTTTTCTCAACGTTTGTTGTAAAAGGGGTAATTATTCACTGAAAAATTTGAATCGCATAATGTTAACGACACTTGATATGACAATAATTCCTTCACGCCCAAGCAAACTTCACAACCCAACTCATTATCATTAGTAGCTGACGACAAGTCAGTCCTGTCTTAAGTCCCAGGAAACATTACATACACGTGGACTGTTACAGCGCATGCAATTAATCATCGGGAGAGCCCGCGGCGCAACCCTAGCAATCACCCGAAATATTTTGGTTGTAAAATCCACGCTCGACTGCAGCCAGCATCGTTGGATTCCACATTATTCCCAAAAGGACAACAGAGATGATAAATCGATCTGCAGCTACCAGCAACAAGCTTCACGGATCGAAACCTCCGGCAACATTAGAAAAAATGAAGAAAAAAAACGTGTGCTTTAGTTATGCAAATGTGGCTTCATTCAGATTTCGGGATTCCATTCCCAGGCACATGTTGTACCAGTGGCGCTTGGAAACCACGTTTTGAGGAAAACACGAAGAACCGTCCACAGATCGGAGCCACCCCGCGGTGCAGTTGTCTCCTTGAGCTTGACGCCAGTTACGGTTTGTTGACGCCGGTCGCCGCCTTCCATGCCATCATCATCGCCACCGGTTGCCGCCTGCCAGAGCGACGACCAACTTCCCAATCTCTACCAGCGACAAAGTCAAGTGTCTAGCCACCGTCACCAGGGATGCGTCACACTTGTTCGCATTCGTTGCGGCTCATTGAAAACAGTCAGTGCAGTTTACGTAGTGGGCGAAACCCAGGGAGAGAAATTTTCCAGTACAAGTTTTACGTTTCTCACACATTTGTTTACCCAATTTATGCTTCATCATAGGAAAACTGCTACAGCAGCAGCAGCAGGAGCAGCAAATTTTTGGCGCGACTTTCAGAAGGCACCTTCCAATAGCATACTTTTCCATCTCATAATTACCCGTTTGGTTTGTAGACTGATGAATGGGTGGAAGCGAAACATGAAACCAGCCTACGAAAGACGTAGGTCGTTTTGGGCAGATACTAAGTGGAGGATGGCCGAGCTCTCTGGGGTGCTTTCATAATTATTGCCGTGAATCCATTACGATTGATCGTTTGTTTGACTTTGCAGCAGGAGGAACAGGAAATGAGACTGGCAAATTTTTTCAATGAATGAATGTGAAACGTTGCGATGTGTGGTATACGGCTTGGCTTCGGTCGCCGTTTAACTCTTTCAGGTAGGTCAACAGACTAAACAGTAACATACAATAAAGAAGTGAAATTATAGATTAGCTGGTAAAAGGCATCATTTACCGATGTTATCACTATTCATGTCGGTGATCGCTATAGATGAACTGTAAAGAATATGGCTGCTGTAACCTGCGAGTAACGATAATTATCAAGTGCGTCAAGAATATTTTTAAACTTCGTATCATTTCACGGGTTTAAATATCAACACATCGTAATTTTTATGGAAATCATAACTATTATCAGACTGAAGTTTATTTTTGAGCAAAACAAACAAAGTTTGGAGAAAAAGAAGTGGTTGGATGTTATTTCAAAAATAGGATGGTGTCAATCGGAATGAAAATATCGATAGAAGTTGAAAGCTAAGCGAAAATTCCAACAAATCATCGAAGCGCAGTAAGAGTTTACTTATTTTAATTCTTAAACGCAATTAATCAACAGTAACAAAACATAAAATATCAATCTGAAATTAATTTTCATTAAGGCAGGGTTTGATTGAAACTCAGGTGTTTCATTATAAACTGTTAGTTTTTGATTTTGTGCGGTTAATTACAAAAGGCGATTTCACAACACTATAGCGGATCTTGCCACGGTAGAAAACGTAGGTGTAACGTACGAACTTCCGTTGCACGGCTTCAATTTTTGTTATGCAACTTGCGCTGCATGGACACCACACTATGGAATTCGTCTCGAGAACAGGACGGATCAAAGAGAAATACAGTGATCGTAGACCCTATGGATCGTGTAGGTCGAAGCTTCTTAAAAATAAATCCAAGTTATCGATTGAAAATGCAAAGCCTTGGTGATACATTCCGATTCGGAACTCGATCTTTTGTTTATTATACACAGACTTCGCAGCCAACTGTTTAGTGTACAGAACAATTGCGGGGCTAGCGCACAAACCTACTGCGATCCTGGCATGGTAAGGGCATACCGAAACCTTCAACCACGAACAACCACGAGGAACATCAGATCTCTCAATGAGCCGGTGCGGGCTGGCTTGCTTGCTCGAGAAATACAGCGGCAGGGAGTCGAAATCGCAATGGCGGCAAAGCAGCGAAACGGGGCGTCGGTTTCGTAGTGCTGGGAAATCAGAAAACAAGAGTTATCCGGTGGAGGCCTGTAGATGACCGTATATGTGTGTTAAGGATTAAGGGAAAATTCTTCAACTACAGTTTAATCAACACCTACGCACCGACAAACGACAAATCCGATGAAGTCAAGAATGAGTTCTATGACAAGCTTGAGCGAATCTATGACGAGTGCCCAAAACACGACGTGAAAGTCGTCATCGGAGACGCAAACGCACAGGATAGGAGGGAGGGTTTTTTTCCGTCCGGTCATTGGAAGGCATAGCCTCCACTCGTCAACCAATGAAAACGGCCTGAAGTTGATAAACTTTGCCGCGGCCAGAAGAATGGCCATATGTAGCCACTTTTTTCCACGTTTGAATATTCGGGAACACACCTGGAGGCATCCAAATGAAGGAGCCTGCTCCCAGATCGATCACGTACTGATTGACGGTCGGCACTTTTCGGATGGTACTGATGTTAGGTCTTTTCGGGGATTAAACATTGTCTCTGACCATTTTCTCATCGTTTGTAAGATCCGCGCACGGGTTTCGAACGTGCTGAAATCTCGCACAGAGAGAACGACGCGTTTATACATTTAGCGGTTGAAAGCTGATGGCGTGGCAGCAGAATACACCAGAGAGCTGGATCAACGGATCCAGAGGTACAACGAGCTGCCGAGCCCACCGTCGGAAGAATCGCGAGTACGAGGAGCAGGTGCTCGCCAGCGCAGAGAACAGCTATGCTCAAAATGACGTGACAAGAACGGCAACCTGCTTACTGATAAACCGACGGTTGCAGCCAGGTGAAAGAAGCATTTTCAGGTGCTGAGGAGCCGGATGAGCAGAGCAGGAACAGAATGACAATTATGTGTGACGAACAAGCTGTGGAGCCACCAACACAGGAGGAGGTGAAAAAAGGAATTAGTGAGCTAAAAACAGCAAGGCCGCTGGGAAGGACGGTATCCGTGAGCGAGCGGCTGTACTATGCGATCCACCAGATAATACTAAGGATCTGGGCGGATGAACGGCCTGGGCGGTTGGAAGGCCTCATATACCCTATCTATAAAAAGGGTCATCAATTGAATCGTTAACGGAATTCTTTGTTGTAAATACAAGGCTGGTTTTCGATAGGGGCGTTCCACGACGGATAAAATCTTCACCCTGCGACAAATCCTTTATAAGTTCCGGGAGACGTGCAACCTGCAGACGCACCATCTGTTTGTGGATTTCAAGGCGGCATAGGGTAGGTGAGCCAGTTATGGCAAGTGCACCAGTTATGGCTATATCGTATAAGCGCAATGGTACCAGTTATGGCAATAATCCATTTAAGCTCCATAGACCATAACTGGTTCATGCCATAACTGGTACACTTTTGCCTTTCTCCTAGAAAGGTATAGCAATCACTTGCAAAACCGAAAGTATAAAAGTGCTCCAAAGGGCCGAATGGCTTATATCACTCGACACACATTTTCTGTATGTGTGTGTGTGTAGGTGCAGATTTTTATGCTCATTCACTTTTCTCAGATATGGCTGGACCGATTTTCATGAAATTAATTGCAAATGAAAGGTCTTGTTGTCCCGTAAGACCCTATTAAATTCCATTATAATCGGATTTTTAGTTTAGAGGTTATGTATTAAAATGTAAAAATCACGAAACATCATTATCTCAAAAACTACACAACCGATTTGAACAAAATTGGCTTCAAATGAACGAGCTACCTGAAATACTCTTGACTTTTGAATTTCATAAAGATTGAACTTGTGGTTCAAAAATTATGACAAGAAACGTGTTTTGATGACTACTTAATCTCTGTTAGGGCCATCATACTGGCAACCACACGTGATCCACAAAAACGATAAGTTTTATCTCCCACTTACACCCCCGTATAGCCTCATCACTGTTTCACTTGATCCGTAGGTAGAATTCGGATACGATCGGCTTATTAAACTCACCACTAAGACTTACTATCGTCCAGTATAGTAGGAAATAGTCAGTAGCGAATAAACCTTACACGAAACCAGTTCACTTTTTATCATTGTGCCTAATAAAATAGTCGGAACTATTCTTCGTTTTCTAAGTTTAAACTTGTTGTAGTATTTTATCCACCGAAAGTCGGCACGGCTTCACATATTCGGCGCGTGTGATATTATACTGCCAGATCGGCGGAATTGGTGCAATACGCGCAATCGGAGATAGTGCGAAATAGTGATCAAGACGCGGCTAGATCCCGGAATTAGACGGCTCTTCCCTTCCACGGTCCTCCAGGTAGTTTCTCGAACATTTTTTGGTCCTTCGAACCGGATTGTGTGGACCGGAGGACCGTTGGAAGGTGTGCCACGTGTTGGCATAGTGACCTATAGTGAACAATAGAACAATAGTGGTAAAAGTGAACATTCGCCATCGTGGAAAGAGTGGCTTCAGCGGTTGGATCCGCAATTGTGGAATTGGTCGCCATCGCGATTGATAGCGTCAGCACGTGGAAGTCCCGGTAGTCAGCCGGAAATTCGCGGCACGTTGGAGCAGATTTAATCATAATTTCTACGGCGACGGCGATTAACGATTGGATCCCGACGAATAGAGTCACGAAATTTGGAGACTAAACGGGGAAGTACTTTGCATGAAAAAGCATGTGGTGCATGATTGATGATTAAATATAAGAATAAAAATGGTTGATATATTTCTTTGATTGCATGCGATATATGGGTCCCTGAGTTCGATTGACGATTGGTCTTGGTTTCCGCTGGATTTTCGTGATTGTGTTTCGCTTGGTTGGTTTCCCTCGCTGGGTCAATTTTCCAATTTGGTCTGTCTCTGTCAACCGCGGACGTAAGAAATCGCGACGTCATCAAGGTGAAAGAAAGTGATCTTTAAGATATAAATTTAATCAAAATTCGTAGAATTTATAGACATTGACTGCAGTGAAAATTGGTTGAAAATCGATTAAAATAATAAAGTGGTTCGAGAGTGATTAAAAATAATTATGTCTGGTGACCTGAAGGATCTCAAATCGCAGCAACGGCAGATTCGGAGTACATTCGATGGTGTGAAGCAGTTCATTCAGAAATTCAAACGAGAGAAGCATGAGTCTCAGATCGAAACTCGGTTGGAGATATTGGAAGCTGCCATGAAGAAACTATATTCCGTTCGACGCAAGATGGACTTTCTGCTGGAAGAAGGGAATGAGAGAGATAGCGCTGACTCAAAAGAAGCTCCAGAGAGTCTTCGAGCTCGGCTTACCATGCTCGCTGAAAAGCGGGATGCGGAAAGTGTTGCCATCATACAGGCAGCCGAGGATAACTATTGCGAATTAAAATCGGCATTGCAACTTCTTGTAGCTAAACCGGTGGGAGAAACACTCGTTCAACAACCTCCCGCATTAGCACCGGCTGTGCAAGGTGCCTCGTCGAAGGTGAAGCTGCCAGAAATTAAATTGCCTACGTTTGGTAGCCGAATTCGTGAGTGGGTCACGTTTCGGGATATGTTTCAGAGTCTCATACATCGCAACGATCAGCTGACCGACATAGATAAATTTACATATCTTCGCTCGTCTCTCGTGGGTGAAGCTCTTTAAGAAATCGGAACAATTGAGATATCAGCTGCGAATTATCAAATTGCTTGGGATCTACTTCAAAAACGCTTCGAGAACAAAAAACTTATCGTCAAAGCCCATTTGGATGCTTTATTTGCTGAGGAACCGATTAAAAGAGAGAGCTACGATGCTCTGAGTCATCTCATTAGTGAGTACGATCGAAACTTACAAATGCTGAACAAGATTGGCGAAGATACATCGAACTGGGGTACGATACTCGTATATATGATTTGCTGTCGGCTAGACTCAGCAACCTTACGACATTGGGAGTCTCATCACAGTTCCAAGGAGGTTCCCACTTACGATGAACTGATCGAGTTTTTGCGGAACCAGTGTAGCGTCCTGCAATCTATTGCACCCACAAAACCCCAACTTGAGATTAGACGATCCAAACATACGGTTAGCCATACTCAAACTTCAGTGCAATCTACTAGTCGTTGTCCATTCTGTGGAGATGGTATGCACTCAGCATTTAAATGTCAACGGTTCCTGAAAATGAAGGTTGCTGAACGGTACGAGAATGTAAAGCGTTGCGGTTTATGCTTAAATTGTTTGTCTCCATCACACTTGGTTCGGTTCTGCACAAAGGGTTTCTGTAACCACTGCAAGCAGAAACATCATACGCTTCTACACAATGGCCCAACAAATGGTAGAGCAATGACAACGTCATCGTCGATGAGCAATTCGAACGTCTCTAACGCGCAGAGCAGACCGCCAACCGCGAACACTTCAAACATGCAGACACAGCACCAGACCACATTCACACCCTTCACGAATTAACTCCCAATCGCACACACAAACATGCAATGCACCAACCACCCACCACATATTGCAAAGCGTACACCCGTAGATTACAGCAATGCTTTATCTGTAAATATTTACACGCCATCTCGTCAAGTTTTATTATCAACCGCAATAGTGCGTGTTTTCGATTCTTATGGCAATGTTCATTTTGCTCGAGCATTGTTGGACTCTTGTTCGGAGTACTGTTTCATAACCACTAACCTATACCAAAAACTTAAGCTGGCAGAGGCAGCCAATTACTTATCCGTTGCCGGAATAGGAGGTTCAGTGGTCAAACCGACGAAAGTAATAGAAGCTGTAATTGCGCCAAGATCGGCGAGCATTTCTACGTACAACGAAACTGTTCGCCTCCATGTACTGTCGAAACTTACTTCTGTACTCCCGATACAACCTGTCAACATACAGCAGTTGGCCATTCCAAATGATATCACGCTCGCAGATCCTTGCTTCAATAAACCTGGTCCAATCGACATGATCATCGGTGCAGAACTATATTACGATTTGCTAGTCGACGGAAGGATGAAGTTGTCGGAAGATGGACCCACACTGCAGCAAACCGTGTTTGGCTGGGTAGTTTCTGGACGAGTTCCTGGTAGGCTAGTTAGCGGTGCTAAAACCCATTCTCATTCGTGCGCTACGGCCGACATTCGCGACTTACTAGCACGATTCTGGGATCATGAGTCCTGTCACAGCAAAAGCACATACTCTCCGGAGGAATCGGCGTGCGAAGATTTATTTGCCCGAACAACAACACGGGATGAAGATGGGAAATATGTGGTGACCCTTCCAAAAAAGGACTATCTCCTGAAGCAGCTTGGAGAATCCAAATCAATAGCACTGAAGCATTTCTTAGGGCTAGAGATACGATTCGAGTTGAAGCCAGAATGGAAGGCTCAGTATAAGGACTTCATTGCCGAATATTTGAAGCTGGGACATATGAGACCTGTCTCAGAGGAAACCGAACCCTCCCCAGCATATTATCTGCCGCACCACGCGGTTATCAAACCCGATAGTTTAACAACCAAGTTGAGGGTCGTTTTTGATGCCTCCTGCAAAACCTCTACTGGTATTTCATTAAATGACGCGCTGATGGTTGGGCCAGTAGTGCAGGAGGATTTGCTTTCGATTTCAATTCGTTTTCACTTGCACCGAATCGCTGTAGTAGCAGATGTGGTAAAAATGTACCGCATGGTGAAGGTACACCCACACGATCAACACTTGCAACGCATTTTGTGGCGCAATACCCCCGATGAGCCGATTGGGACGTACGAGCTAACTACGGTCACTTATGGAACCGCTTCTCTAGATGTTTGACGCAGTTGGGCAGTGAAGGAGCAGCTCACATCAGCGAGCGGCGAAGGCATTAAAAGAGGACTTTTACGTCGATGACATGTTGACCGGCGCAGACAGTATTGAAGACGGCAAACTGTTGATTCGCGAAATGAGAGAATTGACAGACTCAAGAGGATTCAGCTTGCGGAAGTGGGCTTCTAATGAACGTAGGTTGTTGGCCGAGCTTCCAAATCATTTGCTTGACGAACGAATCATGCTGGAATTAGATTCGTCCAGCTCACACGTAAAGCCTTGGGATTGCTTTGGGAACCGAGGTCTGATAGTTTCCTGTTTCGTTCTCCCAACTGGAACAACAACCCCCCAATCACAAAACGAATAGTTTTGGCTGACGCTGCCCGGCTGTTTGACCCTCTTGATCTGATTGGTCCAGTCGTCGTGCAGGCCAAAATAAAAATTAATCTTTTCGTCCCCTTTGAGGACGCAATTCGGAAACGCTCATCGGAGTCGTCTAGCTCATCATAGATCCCTTTCGTCAATCGCTTGGTTTTGGTCTTCGGTTACTGCATGTCCACGGTTTAGGTGCATGGTACTAGTCAGGAAAAGAGCATGTTTTCGTTTTTCGATCATCCCACCATAGTCTCATCACAAAATATCATCCATTAATCGTAGAGCTGCGTCATCCATTTAGCAACTTCACCAAGCAATGGGCCCATTGCTTGGCAGCTACGGTCAACACGATCGGTCGTCGGTATCGGTTTGGCCAACCTTACTGGCACCTTTCAACAGCACGATCGCAGCATAGAAAGGACAACGAGGCAGCATGAGTAATTCATCCACTTTCGGTCGACATACCTGTCGATGTTATCGGTGCTTAGGCGCCTGTGGAGGCCAGGGGGCCTCCACTCCAGGCGAGTTCTGTAACAATTCATAAATTCAATGTAAAAAGCACACTATCCTTTGTTGAATCGTTCAACCAGCATGCAACCGTGAAGAGGGATCCATCCTAAGACAACTACGTGCAACCCAGATGCACTCGGAGCAGTATCGTAATTCATCGTAGTTCATCGCAGTTCATCGTAGTACAACGTTAACATCAACATCATGAAAAAACCACATACAGGACTTCAGAGGATATCCAGCAATGATCACTGTTATCCGAAAATGTTCCTGATCAACCAATGCCGTATGCAGCGGCGTCATCTATCGTCATCTTTAACCTTGGTTACGAGGCAAACAAAAATTGCAATGAAGCATTTAACAGGAACACTGCGCCGAACTGGATACCGCATGTAAAATGGACCGCAGAGATCTACCCCAACGTTCAAGAAAACAGCTGCCGGCGTGACACGAACGGATGGTAAATCTGCCATTATTTGTTCATGCAGTTTGGGTTTAGCTCGAAAGCCTTGCACACATTCATGAATGACTGTTCGAGAAACTACCTGGAGGACCGTGGAAGGGAAGAGCCGTCTAATTCCGGGATCTAGCCGCGTCTTGATCACTATTTCGCACTATCTTCGCTTGCGCGTATTGCGCCAATTCTGCCGATCTGGCAGTATAATATCACACGCGCCGAATATGTGAAGCCGTGCCGATTTTCGGTGGATAAATTACTACAACAAGTTTTTAACTTAGAAAACGAAATATAGTTCCGACTATTTTATTAGGCACAATGATAAAAAGTGAACTGGTTTCGTGTAAGGTTTATTCGCTACTGACTATTTCCTACTATACTGGACGATAGTAAGTCTTAGTGGTGAGTTTAATAAGCCGATCGTATCCGAATCCTACCTACGATAACGATCGGGATCAAGTGAAACAGTGATAAGGCTATACGGGGGTGTAAGTGGGAGATAAAACTTATCGTGTTTGTGGATCACGTGTGGTTGCCAGTATGATGGCCCTAACAATCTCACTCATGTTTCTCAGAGATGGCTGAACCGATTTTCATAAAATTAGTGTCAAATGGAAGGTCTAGTTGCCCCATAAGACCCTATTGATTCGTTTTGCAATCAGACTATTACTTTGCCTGTTATGTTTAAAAATGTGAAATCCAGCTATGAAAAGGAACATATTCCGAAGACTACTTGAACTCACTCACTTTTCTCAAAGATGGCTGAATATTTGTCAACTTATAAATCTAGCTGCCTCGTAACACCCTATTGACTTTCACTGTAATCGGACTGTAACTTCGTCTGTAAAGTATCGAAATGTGAAAATCACGAAACTTCATTATCTCAGTAACTACACAACCGATTTGATCAATATTATTATGAGATTAACGGGCTAGTTAAGGGTTAACTGATGAATTATAATTGAATACGTGGTTTCAAAGTTTGGCTGCCCTATACGTTCCCATTTCATTTGATTATAATCGAACCTAAGCAACCGTTATGCATTAAATTGTTAATAAAACAACGAAAATCTATTATCTCAAAGATTACATGACTTATTTGAACCTAACTAGTGTCATACGAACGAGTCATCTCTCAAACTTACAAATAACAAACTTTATAACAATTTGATATGTGGCTCAAAAGTTATGGAAAGAAAAGAAATTCAAAGACTATTTAAAACTATACCTGCTTTGATCGATGTATGTGGCCTCAACATAAATCAAATGTGGTATCGTACTATTCGAACGTTCCAAATTCATTGATTCCTTGCGATGTGTTTAAAGTCTGAAAATGCACGACGAATCGGCCATAGGATATGATCAAAGTCAAAAGACAAATCGTTTGAAATGATTGGTTTTATTAGTTAATTTAAAAATCCGCGTAAAGTATTTCACCAAGAAAGGTTTTAGAAAAAAAAAACCCGAGAAGCTCTACGACCAGTATTTAAAATTATCCTCTTTGAGGGTTATTTTGGACCTTTCGGAGGGCGGAGGGTTTTTTTTGACTAAGTCTTTTACTCAATAAATTCTCAGAAGTTTTTGGTTCCCAACCCGCGTAAACTCGAAAACCCGTGAATTTTTTTTGAATTAGCGTGAAAAAACTGCATATTTTGGAAATCCGCGTAAAAAACGCGTTACTTTAAAAATCCGTGTAGGAAAAAAACCGTGAAATTCAAAGATCCGCGTGAAAAAACCTCGTAAAAAGCCTAACCTAATATCAATGTTCGACATCGGACCTGGATTCCAGAGAGTCTGGTCCGAAGTTTTTCCGGTTTCAATATTCGATTTGATTCCGGACTGGACCAGAACGGATTTATCTGGACCGGGTAAAGCTTCCGGAGTCCGGAAAAGTCTGGTTAAAATCAAACTCAACGTTATTTGAATCACAAACAGCAGACTTACAGGCTTCTTAATTTGGATTTCTATGAAAGTGCGTAATTTTAATCCAAGTAACATATTTAAAAGCAAATTGGTATATGTTAGGGTGGTATGCATATTTTGTTTATTGGCTCATAAAACTATTTATGCAAAATTTCAGCTCAATCGGACATGATTTAGGAGTGCCTCAAAGCGCTCAAAGTTGTGATTTTTCGACCCTCGAAAATCTACCAAGGGAGGAGGAGTATATGAAATTGGGAAAGTCGGATTTTTTTTTTCGATGTCAAATGTCTTAGAGATACTTAAAACGTTGAGTTCTAGTGTTACCTCGAAAAAATATTTTTGATCAAAAATCAACCTTCTGGGACTCAGTCGTTTTCTGGGCAGCCAGGGCTTAATGTCCACATTATGCTAAAACTGGGTCCACATATTCTAAAACTGGCTTCTGGTCATTTGCAAAACTCGTACCCAACCAGATGTAAATTATATATTAATTATTTGGGTGCCACACGAGTTGACGTAAAAAACCCTTATAAACCGAATAGACCATTTTACGAACTGACAGGTGTCACGGATCCTGCTAATATTGATGCTGCTTTTACGTGCGTTATGTCAGCGGTTCCGTGCTTTCTGTCAAAATTTCATTCATGAATTGAGTGCAGAAACGTCTCGTAAAATGGTCTATCAACGTATGCGATGCACTGCTGAAACGGAACGAACTCGACCCATTTTTGAAGCGGAGTGTGACTGGTGATGAAAATTCGAATATTTTTTCTGTGATTCTATTATCCGGAATGAAATTTTCTTACGTTCCGGATAATTGAGTCTGATAATCGAGTGAATTATACAAAAAAAAAACAATTTTCATTTGATGCTTCAGAAAAAATCTAAAGTACATATTCAGTGGTTGAGAAACAACGTATCACTCTAAATTTGACTAACACAACACTTTACGAAGTCAAGTAAAAATTCCACAACAAAACTCGTTTTCCATGGTTATAATTCAATCAAACTGTTTCTAACATACATAATAGGCTTTATAATTTATTTTCATTAAAAAAAGGCATGCTCGTAAAAATTGACAATTTTCGTTCCCAGACTTTGAACGGACCGGAGCGGAGCCAATCGCACCGGATTTAAAACAGACCGGAACAAACTTGTTCCGATTCTCGATTGAACTAGACCGAAATCCGGACGCAACTTTTCATTCCAATTTCGCACTAATTGAACAATTGAGAGCAATATTTTTGACTCGATAAGCAAGCCTGAAAAAATAGCCAAATAAATTTGCCGAACATTCAAATTATTATTGTGGTTTAAATTTTGTTTTTTTTTTTAATCTTTTCGCTCCCAGATTTGGCGCCCTCCAATGATTGACGAGCAGGCGACCGCCTGCTTCGCCTTCGCCTTAATCCGCCCCTGGGTATTTGGTTATTTTAGGCTGTTTTTCACAAACCGGAAGTCGTCAGCTTCGATTCAAAATGGCATTTAAGATAATTTCTGGCCTCTGAGCGTCATTCTGGTTGAAGAAACACCCATATTGGGTGTAATTCGATCATTTTTGGCTGTTTCCCAGGAACCAGAAGTCGCCATCCCACAATTCATAATGGTATCTGAAGTCGATTTGTGGCTCCAGTGCATCATTACGATTCCGAAAATACCCATATTGGGTGGTATTTGGCTGTTTGCCGCTGTTTTTCTTAAATCGGAGGTCTCCATCTTAGAATTCAAAATGGTATCTGTGATCGATTTTAGCTCCTGTGTATCATTCTTTATCCAGATATTATTATATTGGATGGAAATCGGCCATTTTTTGGCTGTTTTCCAGAAACCGAAGGTCGCCATCTTACAATCAAAAATGTTGCCTGAGGTCGATCATGGAACATATTTATTACCACAAAAACATTCACCTGCTAAATTTGGTTCCATTTAGTTGGTTAGCTCTTGAGATGTGCCTACATTCTTGTTTCATTTGTATGGAACCCCTCCCCTTCAGAAAAGGGAGGGGTGTTGAACCATTATGGACATATTTTTTACGCCTAGAATCATTCACATGCTAAATTTGGTTCCATTTACTCGGTTAGTTGTCGAGATGTGCAGAAATTTTTGTTTCATTTGTATGGCAAGTTTGAATGAGAAAGGCTGGGTCTGACCGCTAGGTGGATTATTTTGGATTTGCCTTACTCCTAGAAAGGTATAGCAATCACTGAAAAAGCCAAAGGTATAAAAGTGCTCCAAAGGGTCGAATCTCGTATAGCAATCGACTTAGTTCGACGAGCTGAGCATTTTCTGTATGCGTGTGTGTGTATGTGAGTGTTCATGTATGTATGTAACGGTCTCCAAATCTCACTCACTTTTCTCAGAGATGGTTGAACCGATTTTAATAAAACTAATTGCAAATGAAAGGTCTAGTTGCTTCATAAGACCCTATTGAATTTTATTGCAATCGGATTTTTAGTTTCGAGGTTATGTATCAGAATGTGAAAATCACAAAACTTCATTACCTCAGAAACTACACAACCGATTTGAGCAAAATTGTTTTTTGAACCATTGATCGGACATATGGTTCAAAAGTTATGCAAAGGAACGTGTTTCAAAGACTGTTTAAACTCACTAACTTTTCTCAGAGATGGCTGAACCGATTTTCACAAAATTAGTGTCATATGGAAGGTTTGTTGCCCCATTAGACCTTATTGAACTTTATTGTTATTGAACTTGAACTTTGTCCGTTATGTATAATAATGTAAAAGTTAAAAAACTCCATTATCTCAGAAACTACACAACCGATTTGAAAAAAACAGGTATCAAATGAACGGACTGTCTTCAAAACCCGTAAGTAACGAATTTTGTGATGATTGAATATGTAGGTTATGAAAAGAAACGTGTCCAGAAAACTTTTTAAATTCACTCGTTTTGCCAAACATGGCATGACTGATTTCAACAATCTTAGTTTTAAATTGAAGGTTCAGTTGTTCTGTTGGTTCCCATTTCATTTGATTATAACACTGGATGACAAAATCGAAAAAAATGCTTCTCTAAAGCTCACAATAGTTGCTCTAGAAAGAAAAAAATCACAGGAAAAGCAATAATTTTTCATTTTTTCTTAGTTTGACCTTCGGGGTCATACTTGTGTTGACCAATGTAATCGGACTTTTATTTTAACCATTATGTGTTAAATTGCAAAAATATTAAAAGTCTATTCTCTCAAAGATTACACAACTTATTTAAAAAAACAGGTGTCAAACGAACAGGTTGTTTCTTAAACTTACAAAGAAACAAAACCCAAAGGCTGTTTAAAACTAGCTGCTTTGATTTAAGTTCGAAATTAGGAGTCATTATGATAGAAAGACTATTTATTTAGTACAAATTTCAAATACTATACTCCAATTATTCAATACATATTCTAAAATCCAAAGAGTGGATATACCTTTATTGGATTATATTTAGCAATTGAAGGATGTTTTCCAGAAACCGGAAGCCGCAAATTCGGATTTCAAAATGAAGTATAGAGTTGATTCCTGGCCTCTGAGTATCATCTCGGGTACTGAAAAACTCACATTGCGCAATGTTAGTTTCTTTTAGACTGGTTTCCAGGAACCAAAAGCTACTGTTTAGAAATTTAAAATGGCATCTGAAGATGTTTGTCACTTTAGGCTGTTGATCGGAAACTGTCGCCATCTTCGCAATCGAAATACCCATATTAGGCAGTTCGGCAATTTTATGATGTATTTAATGATTCAATGATTATCAGGCAACCAGAAGTGGTCATCTGGATTAAAAATGGGGTTTGGGGTCGGATTTGGCCACTGGGTAGAATCCAGGTTTCAAGAACCCATATTGATAGGTATTTGGCCATTCATTGGATGCCCTTTAGAAACGATCAGTAATATCAACTGCGTTAAAAAATTTCATTTTCAGTATTAATGTATAAGGAAAAAACATTTAATTATAAACTATTTGAAATCAACTGACTAAAGTTGACATAAACAATCTAAATATTTTTACGCAGTATATGAGTACAAAATCGCATCATATATTTGAAAGAATTTAATGTTATTTGCATGTACATGTGTTAATGTATGTTCATATGTGTGTGAATGCTATATTTTAAATGTTCGGTATAGTTGTGCTGTTGGCTACCAAAATTTTGTTGTTTAGAATGAATAACAAATCCAGCAGAAATTATCAAGGTGCATTTTTTAAGCGTTGGTGTAAATCTATTTTAACAAATAATAAGTTCGAATGAGAAAGGCTGGATCTCACCGCTAGGTGGATAAATTTAGGTTTTTTTTCATAACTTTTAAAACACATATCCAATCTTCATAGAATTCGAAAGATTTTTCAAAGGTTTTTTAGGTGACCCGTTCATTTAAAACCAATTTTGTTCAAATCGGTTGTGCAGTTTCTGAGAAAATGAACTTTCGTGATTTTCACATTTTGTTAAATAACATACAGACTAAAAATCCGATTACAATAAAATTTTATAGAATTCTATGGGACAACTAGACCTTTGATTTGAGAATAATTTTTTGAAAATCGGTCCAGCCATCTCCGAGAAAATCGAGTGAGATTGAAAAGTTGCACATACATACATACACACACATACACACATACAGAAAATGCTCAGTTCGTCGAACTGAGTCGAGTGATATATGCCATTAGACCCTTTGGAGCACTTCCATACTTTCGGTTTTGCCAGTGGATGCTATACCTTTCTAGGAGCAAAGACAAAAACATAAGGATGCGTCATTTACGAACAGTGTAAAGAGCAGTGGTCCTAGATCTGCGGAACACCCGATATATTCGAAAAGTATGCAGAGTTTTGGGAACCGATTTCTCCGTACAGCGTTCGATTTACCAATTAGGACCTTTTGCCATTTTACGCGAGCAGAAGCAACTCCGTATTGCTTTAACTTGGCGAGCAGGATACCCGGCACTTGGCCGGGAGGTCGGTGCAACCGACCAACCAGTGAAAAAGTACTTGGCGAACATGGACATACATGTCAGGAAGCGGCAGTCCCGCCCACTGGTTTCTGCGCTGCAGGCAATGACGTAGCAGCAGCGACTGAATAAGATGATCAGGTTGATTTTCCCGGCGAATCACGATGTTGCGGTGGTGATGAACGTCGAGACCTATCTCATCCCGGATGGCAACGACTGGCAGGGCTTTTCGTAGCGAGCCCGAGATGGAGTTTATTTCACATACCAAATTCTCCAAGAAGGTGCTGCTGTGGCTGACAATCAGTAAGAAAGGGATGTCAAAGTCGCTCTTCTTTCGCTCCTGACTGGCCGTGAACGGGGAAATTTATAGTACAAAGTGCCTGCCGGAAGTTGGGTTGTTCATCAAGAAATAAATATAACATATATAAGACTACAAGTTT
Organism: Wyeomyia smithii; assembly: GCF_029784165.1. Classification (NCBI taxonomy): domain Eukaryota; kingdom Metazoa; phylum Arthropoda; class Insecta; order Diptera; family Culicidae; genus Wyeomyia; species Wyeomyia smithii. The sequence continues at coordinate 77,910,332 of NC_073695.1, forward strand.
CTAATAATGGCGTTGAATTTTGGTACCGCTACCGGTACCGCTCGAAAGTGCGTCAAAAGACCACGAAAGACCGCGAGTATTTGCTCGTCGCGTTCGTCGTTTATGGAAAAACTCCTTTTAAGTCTCTCAAAAATTTATGCATTTCCGACTTGGCTAGAAGCACCAATCATCACAGGAACTGTTAAAGAGTTATAATTTATCATTTTTTCCCAGTGCCTAGAGCTCAAGCAAATCTGTGTTGACTGGTCTACAAAAATGAAAAGATTTTAGCATGAAGCTCCAACAGGGAAAAGCATGCAATATTATAGTTCCTAAAAATTTTGGTATCTTAATAACACAAATTGTGTGCATTACTCCACTTATTTTTGAAAACAAAAAGTTGATTGAAAAATGAAAAATGTAATTAGTCTTGATTTAATGGTGCAAGATGGTTTGATGTTTTTTCGAGCTGCACTGTAGTATCACTCATGTACTACAATCACTTTTGCTATACACTTGTTATTGTAACTATTAGATCAACGTATCCACTTACCTGACGGAAGTCAATATACCCTTCCAATTCGTAATTGACCATCATCAGCTGAGTCACTTTCATGAATAAACTCATATATCGGTACTGCTGCTGACAGTCCAGATTCCCACGGTGGATCGTTGCCTACAGTCTAATTTTCTGCCGATTCGGTTGATAATGTGTGGTCCGCCGGTTAGCTTTTTGTTGATAATATTTCCCACGGCCAGTACCAGACCAAAAAAGCGAAAAAGTGAGCCGCGAGACCTCCGAAAGGCGATTCGTTTCGCGATAAATTTCCCATAAACGAGAGCCTTCGTCGGTCAATATGATCTCGCACCCTGTCCATTTCGCGCGTCTTGAGGAGAGAGAAAAAATCGTACACCCATCAGTGGTATTTTCCCTCCCCACAACGCATTCGAACGCCAGGTGAACCAGCTCAGACAGACGTCGTCGATAGCGGTAAAATTTATTGCATTAATTTGTATATTTATTGATTTTTAATTAAATGATTAATTCGTTTTAAATGGCACTCGGCATGGCAAAGAGGGACCCGTCTTCGTGGCCGGTTGGTACAAGTCTCGCATTCCGTCGACGACGCTCTGTCCTGTCTAGTACTATGTGGGTATTCACGATTGGCTTACATCTGTAACTGCGAAATAAACTGGTTTCAATTGAATCACCACAGCCTTTCGGCAAACATGGCGCGCGAAGCTGTGATCAAACACATTTTATCAACTTTTTTCTCTCGAAACCAGACTATCGACATGTGCGTGACTTTCTGCGAGAATGCTGCTTACGTGTGGAGGGTTTTCCTTAGCAGGATGCTTTACATAACTTTTGGTATATATTAAGTAGACTGAAATGCTGTAATTGTGGTTGACCAAAGTCAAATTTGACTCTGAGACGATTGAAGTTGCGTGATCAAGCTCGTACGAGCCGAGCCACTTCAATTATAAACAACGAACGTCATGTGGAAGATGATGGATGGATCTTTTAAGTCTTACAAGATTGCAACCAACTCATCAATTAATAGCCAAATAGTCGTGCTTAAACGTAATAAGTATTCATTACCTATGTCAGTTTGGGCTCCAGTGTAAACAAATTAGGTGCAATTTTGAGTGCCCACGAAGTTAAGTGATGACTGGTTCGGTTGCTGGAATGAATACATTTTTTAAATTGGTTAAGCTTTTGTAACATTCGAATGTTACCTGTTTTTACCACCACAAAAATACTCGTAAAACAAGTTTCACGTCCAAAATTGTTGCATGTAGCGGCAGGTGACCAACGGGACCTCACGCATGTATAATTAAAACGCGTGAAGTGTGCACGCTACACTCGTCAGGGTCCATTATGTTCTCTGACGCCTGGCTTTTCGTCGAACCCATCATCGTCAGAATTGTGTATTGAATTGAGCAGCAGTTGTTGACGTCGTCTATCTTAGTTTGTTTGCAACTAGACGGGCATCGTGACACATTGAGACTAATGAAAAACATTCATATATACGTAGCTTCATATGTCCGCTGTAGCTGAAACGCATTGAACGCGAAGAAACTCACGGGCGCACGTCTGCACTGTTCACGCGAGTTTCTACACGCATTAAGCTTTTGACTGTTCTATTTTATTTTAATGGATCAAAATGATATATGTACCACGCGGCTCCTCCTTCGATTCACCGTCGGTCGTTTTTAAGCCGATACACTAACCCTAGGGTGCACCGTTCAGCCAACCGTTCGCGATTGGTGAATGTGGTCTTGTGTCGGGGGTCGTTAGTGTGTGTCGGGGATCGGGCAGATTGGGTGGCCGTGGCGTGGCGTGAGGCGATGCGCGTGTGCAGACGAATTAAAATGTGTATATCTAATGGATCTAATTTTACACTTGAGAGCGGTTGGTGTTGAGGATTGCGATTAGTAGGTACTGGGGGATGGCCTTTGGTCTGCAGAAAGGCGGATCAGCGTGCGGGGTAATGAATGTGGCATTAGCGGTGAAAAATCTGAATGTTCATTTACACTTGAGTTGGCCTATGGTATTTTAAATGAAATCGTTTCTGGAACATGTGTTGGATGAAAGGGTAATTAACTTACCCCTTCACGCCGCTGCACCGAAAATAGAGATTAAGCGCTTCAGGTATTTTACCGAGCGACAGCGTGTTTGGGTGTAACATTTTATAGCCTGATACATCCTCTGTAGGGAAAATTTAGTCTGTAAAAACAACTGTCCTAGTTTTACTGCCAATTAGTATATATAGGCGATTATGCTAGGGTAATAATTTATTTATTTTTCATCAAACAGAAGTAGACTACACTTAATTACATTCTATATATTGTTTATACCAGTAAAAAAAATTATTTATTGAAAAGACTTAACTTTAGCTGTTGGGAGATTATCACAATAATTATCTTTTATAGATTTGAATTGCGCGTTGAATTGAAATATTCTTTCGACTTAGTTTCCGTTATAGAAAAACCAATATCTTCGTAGTGTCGTTTCTACACTTACATCATTTGACTATGGGGTTGTATTTAGCATAAATGTTTCGTTGATGGTTTAAAGCATACAATGTACGAACTTGTAATTTTCTAGAAGGAACATAAAAATTGAGTTTTGACAGTATTTAGGGGTGAATCGATGCGTTGTGATACAATATTGTTAACAAATATTCACTGGTCAACACGAGTGCACTCCAAAAGCTCAAACCGGGAGAAAAAGAAAGATTATAGCTATTCAACCATTCCTATGAATTTTAGTGTCCCTAGCCATTACCGTTTTTTCACAGACGTTAAAGCAACGAATACAGCGAGCAATTTCTATAAGACACTCTCACGTAAGTTGACGCGTTTTGGTAATGGCTAGGTGCACCAAAATTTATAGTAATGGTTGAATAGCTATAATCTTTCGTTTTTTCCGGTTTGAGCTTTTGGAATGCACTTTTTTTCATTTTGTCGACCAGTGTATCAGTGCAAGTTCACGATGGGCTTTTATTGTTTGGCTGTCGATAAGTCTGTAGTGTTCGTCATGGTAGAGAGAATGACGTCAAATATACAATTATTGCTTAAAAAAATAAAGAAAATCAGAAGGATTGTGTGCACAGCCACGTCCGCAAGGTTGACGTAGAGTTACTTAACCAAGTTTAACAGTCGGATTGTAAGCTGTAATCCTCCTCTCACCAACGGCCAATCCGACATTTCAACGAATTGTTTGATTGTACTGAGAAGAACAGTTTGTTGTAATGTCTAAAGTCGGATGCGTTGCACGAAAACTGCTGCTAAAATGTGATCGTCCGTCACACCGTTCAGTAATAGAATAAAGCCCAAAAAGCACTCTCCCGGTTAATAAGGTATAATGTTCTGTAGACCCCATTGTGGTCCGTAACATCCTGCTCAGCATCTCCTATCCCTGCCTTCTCGTGGAACTCCTTTAAGAAAATACTACTAGGCACTACTTTCCACGGAGGAACTATGTGCTTCGACTCTCAACGATGAATGAGGCAAACTAAACTCGGCTGACAAAATTATTGGTTTAACGAGGAATACCAACAACCGTCTAGTTTGGGCGGGGGCCTAGCGTAGTTGGTAACATCTCAGCCAACCACCCTGGTGGCCTGGGTTCAAATTCCAACGCCGTCATAGGTGTCGATGGCTGTGGGGTGGCGTGACCCAACTGGTCTAGATTTAACCCTAGCCGAAACCGGGAGATTTTCTGAGGCGAAAAATCTCTGAGATCACGCCTTGCATCGCATGACGAAGTAAAGCCGTTTCAACGGGTAGTAAGTTAGGTTCCTGGGTGGAGTCGCCTCCCCGGGCGTCGGTGATTGGCACAACAACAGCAGCGGAACTAGACCGACGGAAAATAAGCGAGAATAAAAAAACCGTCTAGCTTAGAAAAGTTATCTAAGCATCGCCACAAGGGCGAGCGCAACCAATTATCGACGAGCTCGAAATGAGTTGACCACGATTCTGAGGATAGAACAGAGATCGTGAAGAGCTGGAGTAACTGTTTCGGGCTAACGACACGCAAAGGTTTTACGAGAAGGGCTACACACCGATTCCAGATATGTGTAGGGACGAAGAAGAAAACCTGATCCAGTTTGCACCTCAATAGCGGAGCAACAAAAGGAGGTGGAAGGAAAGTTAACCTTTGAGTGCCTACAGACGACAAGACACGACAGTATGCCAGTTCCCGACATCCTGGAGATCAAACAAGAAATTGGGTCACTAAAGACAAATCGAGCCGCATGTAAGGACAGACTATCGGCAAAGCTCTATAAATACGGCAAAGGGGCACTTCACTATATATTTCTAGGATTTGGGAGGAAGAGAAACTACCGGAGAAGGAGTTGTATGTCCCATCTATGAGAAGGTCCGCCTACAAAGTCCTCTGCCAAATTCTGCTCCGCCGTCTTTCTACTCTAGCAAAAGGATTAGTAGGGCAGTGCCAAGCGGGCTTCACACAAGCATGCGCTACTACGGATCGAATCTTTACTCTCCGGCAGATCCATCAAAAATGGTGGCAGCGTATGATACAGTCAGTCGAGGCCATCTATGGCATATAATGCACGACAACGGTTTCCCGGATGAACTAACATGACTTATCAAAGCTACCCTGGATCGAGTGATGTTCTACGTGTACTGTAAGTGAACCGCGAGCGCTATATGGACTCCCTGAACCAAAACCTCAGGGTCGGCACACTTATCTCAAATTTTCTCGCATTCATGGAAATGTTCGGAATTGTCAATGGAAAGATTGCGTTGCACTACGTTATCCAAAACTTTTATTTCATGTTCACCTTCTCCCACTTTCTTAAGCCTGTGTAGCCTTCCTCTCTACTTGTTGGATTTTCCCACTTGTTTGTCTAGGTTATTACCCTTCGCTGGCCACGCTCTATTGTTGATAATTGGTTTCGCTTGATTTTCGCTTAGCATTTAATTATTGAGACGTCGAAAACGAAGTATATGAAAGCGAGAGGCTCGAGAGAACCAACATTCACCTCCCACAGACGGTGATCATGGACGGCGATGAACTCGAAGTGGTAGATGAGTTCATATGGTTGAGGTTTCTGAAAACCGCCGACAAATAAGAAGATCCGACCAAGTATTCAAGCAAGAAATCGGGCCTACTTTGGCCTTCACAGGACGCTTCGATCCAGGAGCATACGGCACCGCACGAAACTGACGATGTACAAAACCCCAATTGAACCAGTTATTCTCTATGGACTTGAAACTGTGACGCTCCTTTTTACGAACGCGGAGAGTGGCGCAGGCGTATAAATCACGAGATGTAGGCATTAGCTGGAGAGATTTCCATTTTGCTCCTTTTTGGACATGTCGCGAGGATGCCGGACGACACTGCGGTAAAATCTCCTTAAGAACCCCACTGGCATCAGATACAGAGTGGCCCAACGTGTTAGGTGGCTTGGCCAGGTTGAAGCGGATGTGCGAGTGATGAGACGCTCAGGAAATTGTCGCCAAATAGCCCTAGAGCGAGGAGATTGGAGGAAAATTCTTGATATGACACGAACCGTCACGGTTTCAGGCTGCTGAAGTAAGTAAATATTTGACTGATTAGTGGTTAGATTTTCAATAGTAGAATAGTTCGCATGATAAAATTGTAATTTTCTGCATTTGGGCGGATGCGTAGTTAATTTTCCAATCGATGTTCGGAATTCGATTATTCATAGACAACCATTCTCTATCTCTCGTTATTATTTAGTTATATTTATCTATTAGAAAGAGGTTTAAATACTTCAAACTTTTTCAAGTGTTAGCCCAGGTAAATTTTCAAAAAAAGTGTTCAAATTTGTTTGGTTTAATATGGCCCAAACTTTGTAGGTGCGTACATTCATTGAGTTCTGCTAGAGTGCTGCGAGCCCAAGGAAAACTGTAAAAATAACTGCTGAAAACAAGACCCATACTTAATTACTTCATATCTCGATGGTACCTTGACGGATTTTCGACCTTTAAGTACCAATGAACTCGGAATGAATTCTAGTTTATTGGCAACATATAAGCCAAGAAGAAACAAGATGTCAGGAAAAGTTCTACGCGTTGCACGTCAAGTTCTCAAGTAAAACTAGGAGACTAGGATAATTTTCCAGTAAAATGAAACTGATTTCGCAAATATGATTCATTTTTCGTGAAGTTCTGCCGACTTAAAAATTTAAAAAATTTTGACTGTCTCAATCATTTTTTCTCCCCTCTGTAGATTTAGTGTCTTTAACAAAGTTGCACAACTTTAAGTTACGCATCCAAAAACGAAACGATGTATGCTATGAAGAGATGTTTTTTTATTCTTCTATTTATGGTTAAAAAGATTCGAATAGACATTTCAATTCAAAAAACTTGTAATGATTAACTTTATCAATGCATCCGTTTTTCAACTTATTTTGACCTAAGGCTTAGAAAATTAGAAAATTAATACTAAATAAACTAGACATAATTCCAGAACTTTAGGTAAAAAGTTTAGGAGGAAGAAATGTAAGACATATTTTTACTTCAAAACTTTTTTTGCATGGACCTTCTTGCGACCAGTCTTTTGTGGCATTATCCGAACTCGGTGGTCCCCGTGGTTTTGTGGTTAGCGATGTTGATCGGCTAGCTCGCCCACACGGTTGTGATATCGGATTCGACGCACTGGAGCGCGGTGTATCGTTGTACTTATCCTACAACATGAAAAATGTGCTAAAAACAATATCAATAACGAATTCTCCCAACTAATCTAGTTGATCGAGACCGCTATTAGGCCCACAGTCTAGCGTGCTATATTGTTAATGTTGAAGTCCTCTGACATCTAATGGTTCTTGATTCTTTTAAACTTCGAATCCATGACCACCCGCTTGTCCAAGCGAAATCTGTAACCTTGAGGCTTCCAAGCTACCCACTTTTTTCAATTTCAACTTTTTATTTTTTCAATACGTCTGAATGAAAACATGTTTTGTTATAAACTCAGATTTGTTTACAAAACTAAATTAAAAAAATCTCTTTTTTAATTAAAGTTTAGTGTTTATTTATTATTTGTTTTAGGAAAAAGCTATCTTTTCTGCAGTATATATTTTTTGTAAAGCATTGTTAGTTTGCTATAATTCATTTTTTGATATTTTTCTGTACAACCGATGGTTTTTGAACTACAAAGCTTTAAATGAAACTTTTTCTAATATTTTTGCTTACGTCCTATTAGAAACTTAATCTGGATTTTAAAAAATAAGTCCACCCGTGGAAAATTATTCCGTTGGCAAGGTAAAATATATGGGCGAAGTTTCATTCAATTCAAAAATGATCGACACTCGACGATGGGTCATTTGGCATGGTGAGCCCAGCGATTCTCCTCTCCAGTGGCTTCAAAACGAGATGCTCTTTCAAAAGGTTTTTTTCTCAATTAGTTTTGAGGTGAGAAAAGCGATACTGAGAAAGAATCTTTTGCATTTATTCGATAAAATAAAATGCAGATTTGACAAAATCTGTCAATATATAATTACTAGCTGAATGTACCCGGCCTTGCTCGTGGTAAAATTTCTGCTTTTTCTTTAATTTTCTATATTTTTAAATATTTTTTACCAACTTATCAAACTAGTTTATAAACCACATTTTTCTTATCTCCATCAGGGGCTAAAATGAATAAATCTGCAGGTGAGCCAACCCTCGAACAAACGACATATAATTGACCGTAATAGTAATTGAGAATGCAATTCTTACAGGGAATTGATGCCTCTTAAAATTGAATGATCGAGCTGGATGAATAAGTTTCACCATCGCCCTTTTCTGTTAAGATTGTTGCTTCAACTATTTTTTGAGCATGTTTCTAACATATAGCGTTCGATACGTTTATTTGGAGCCACATTGTTGACTAAAAACTAAGGTATATTATTGTTACCTTATTATACACACATACTAATTATCAATATAACAGTAATATATACCTTAATGTTTAGTTAACAGGTACCACAGAAATTATTCACTTACAATGAACTCAAATTACACTGAAATTACATAATCGAAAGCCTAAGCTCACCTCTGATAGTGAAAATAAATGCTTGCTATGTCTTCTCGTTTTACTTTTCTGACAATATCAAAACCATCCTTATTGTTGAATATCAGTCTTCATGCATTTATTCAAAATTAGAAGATAAGAGGACTATTTCCACATTTTCCGCAAGCTTAGAATCAATTCCAATGCAGAAAAACAACTCTCACCATACCAAACGTTCGAACACCTATTTTCGGTTTTGGAAAGTCAACTCTTATCTATGAATCTAACATCAGGGAGTAATTGAATAATTTCTTCTGCTTTCCACAGCGTTTTAGATTCCAGAGGTCACCATCTTGAATTCGAAAATAGCGTTGGACGGGTGTTCTCTTTCTTCATTATCTTCATTATTTAAATATTTTACTCAGTTTACTCAGTTTTACACAGCTTGGCAGAAAGCAGAAATCGCAAAATTGATTTCAAAATAACGTTTTGGAATAACGTCCAAACCTTCTTCTTTATTTAAGCAAGCTTTCCAGAAAATAAAAAATTGGCCAGATTTAAAAGTTGGCCCCAAACATGAATATTTTTTATTCTGGACGTCATCTCGATACCGAAAATATACATATTGCAGAGCATATATTCGTTTTTCACAGAATCCTGAAACCGGAAGTCGCCATCTTGAATTTAAAAAATGTCGTTGGACGTTTATTTCTGGTTTCTGAAGGGTCATTCAGGTTCCGGAAATACCAATGTTGGAAGGTTTGTAAACGTTTTCCAGAGTTTTGTACAGCTCCCCAGAAACCGAAAGTCGCAATCTTTGTTTTATAAAAACATCAGTCATCATATTCCGGTCCCTAGAAATCAACTTCTGGCAATGACCGACCGAGGCCATAAAAGCTATCGTACTCATTCAAAATGTTTCCATAATGCACTAAAAGACCTGACTTTCTTATCAATTAAGACACCCTCCCACCTTGATAATTGCCCCTCCCCGTTTTCGACATTATGTCCTAGTTTCTGGAAATCAATTGCCGGCCTCCAGACATGACTAAAGGCCTGAAAATTTTCGTATTCAATCGAAAAGTTCGTATTCAATCGACTTCGTGCCACCAATTCGAGTTTTCAAAGGCACAAGGCTCGGTAACTATTAATGCGTCACCTATAAAAACGCTATTTAAAGTTTGCTGCGGTGAAGCAAACATAAAATAGCGTTTTCATAGGGAACGCATGATCTATTTCCGGGTCTTGTGCTTCTAAAAATTCGAAGTGGTGGTTTGAAATCGGCTGTTTGTGGCTTTAATGCCGTTTCACCTTAATTATTTGTATAACTCTGTATAATTGGCTTTAATAGTTCTTTTTTGACGTAGAATACGTTTTACGGCAACATATACAGAGGTTCAACTTTAATACAGGGATCCAATTTCGAAAACCGAAAACATCGAGAGCGTCACGAAAATTGTCCAATTTCAAACGTTTTAAACTCAGTCAGTTTGCAACCGATTTCCGTCATTTTTGCAGCAATCGATTGAAAAATCATCTAAGCACCCGTCCAAATGCAGAAAATTGTAATCTGATTGTTCGAACTATTGTACTATTGAAAATTGTTGAACCTTGTCGAACCGTAAATGTCGACCTTTGATTGGTCGCTTACTGCCTTTCCCTAAAAAGGACGACAGAATGGAGTACCTAGTTAGCCGGAAATGCACTCGTTGAGTTATATAAGAGACTGATTATCCTCAAGCAAGCTCAGTTTACTAGCAGCTGGCAGCAACGGCGGACAGTAGAAGCGATGGCAGTTTTCAAAGGCGGCGTGGAGCAACAGCGGGCAATAGCAGCGGTGGTAGTGTTTAGCTGCAGTTCCTACCTTTTTTAGCTCGGCTCCCCTTCGTTTAGCGTGTGCATATCTATAGCGTGTCTGTGCATGTCTATAGCATGTGGCTTGCGTATGCATGTTTATAGCGTTTGTGGCTTGCTATATAGCGTGCGTGGCTTGCTATATAGTGTGCATATCTACAGTGTGTGTGGCTAGAAGTATAGCGCTTAAAATTATCATATATAGTTGCAAATAAATCACCTCATGTTGGATTTAAATATCACAGTAAATCATTCTGGACTAAATCAATAATTTGTCATGTTGTAAAAACAATATTCAGTTGTCAATGAATGGCATTGACAAACATTATTAACCTCTTATGACTTCAGATAAGCCTCAAAGTTTACTGAGTTTATTTAACATTTATTTGAAGATTGTTTGAGCCAGTGAGCCTGAATCGACTAATTTTTTGCTCCTGTCCTACTATTTGCAGCCACCAGTTATAAAATTATCTACGCTACCGCAAACTGCAGAAAATTGTTCGTATTGACTTTAGTTAACCAGCCATGCACTATTGGCCCTCGTCTATAACCTCTTCGTAGCCACTGCCTAAATAAGACTATCTCAGTGCAACTTGGTACAAAAGACAGCTTCAAAATTCAATTTCATGCTTGTTTTGGATACGGCAACAAGTAAAACTGCATAGCTGCACATAGTTTCTGCTGTTGTTCATTGTCGTTACCGGTGCCGTCTGAAGAGGTAAACGTCATCTGCAGTAGAGAGACCATTAAATTGATTAACCCCATTGAGGGTATTCCCAAACCAGTTGCAAGAAATACGTTGACTTAAAACAGGCTGTCGTATTCTACGTTAACTATGCGGTCGTGTCTTATACACAACCTCTTCAACTTTTTGTAATCATGCACGCTAATCACAAGTCGCTGTGTGAGATTGTTGATTAGTCCGCCATTTTGATGTAAAAATTTTACAAACCATTCGTGTTTGGTGCTGAAAAGTCAGCCAGTATTGATTTAAGTATTCCAGCACCCGAAAAGATTGATTACCTACAACAATCCATGCTGCAGGTAATGTCCGCTTTGTTGAACTGTAACTCGATGTATGAGGCTGTTCAAGTAGGTATGGAATTTATAACTAATATTGTTATGAAATTGAAATTCAGCAATGATTTTAAATAACGCTGTAAATTTTCTAAATCGGAATGCTTGCTCTTTAAAAGCGAAAGAGGATGAATTTTTAAATTTTTTACAGTCATACACGATGTGCATATTTCAGTTGTGACTGAAACGCTTTTAAAACCAAATATTAAACTAAAAAAGAACCCAAATTATATGGTTCATAGGTTTGATAGAATTGATGTTGCCGGTGATGGAGTTGCAATAGTTATCCACCGTCGAATAAAACATCTTACCCCATCTTGAAACCAAAGTTATCGAGAGTTTGGGAATTGACATTGAAACAAGTATTGGCATTTTATTTATAGCCGCAGTGTATTTGCCTTTTTAATGCACTGGTGAGAGTTATCGACCAATTAGTTTACTTTTCTCTATTAGCAAACTTTTTGAAAGAATAATTCTTAATAGAATGATAAAACATATTAATGAGAACTCATTTTTTGCAAATGAGGGCATTCCACTACTCATCAGTTACTTAGAGTAACAAATATGATTCGAACTAATAAATCTGAAGGCTATTCGACTGGAGCTGCCCTTCTAGATATAGAAAAAGCATTCGACAGGGTTTGGCATAAAGGTTTAATGGCTAAAATGTCTAATTGCAGTTTTCCGCTTTACCTCACAAAAATGATACAAAGTTGTTTAACTGACCGCACTCTTCAGGTTAACTATCTAAATGGTAAATCTAATAGATTGCCTGTTAGAGCTGGTGTGCCTCAGGGGAGTATCTTGGGCCCAATCTTATATAACATTTTTACTTCTTTACCACCAGGTTGTGAGAAATCTCTGTTTTGTGACGATACAAGCATTTCCGCAAAAGGAAAAAGCCTTCGTGTTATATGCAGTCGGCTACAAAAAAGTTTAGATATATTTTCTTCATACTTGCAGAAATGGAAGATTTCCCCTAATGCTTCTAAAACACAGTTAATTATTTTCCCTCATAAGCCAAGAGTTTCATTTCTCAAACCCACAAATAACCACATTATTAAGATGAGCGGTGTGGTCTTAAATTGGTCTGATCAAGTTAAATACTTGGGGCTAATTTATGATAAGAATCAGCACATTGAAAATATCCAGTCAAAGTGCAATAAGTATATCAAATGTTTATATCCTCGTATCAACAGGAATTCTAGACTTTGTCTCAAGAATAAACTGTTAATTTACAAACAAATTTTTTGGCCAGCAATGTTATATGCATCGGTATAACGATTAGCTCACTTTATAGTCAGTAAGATAGTTTTAAGTTTATTTTAAGTTTTGTTTTATTCCTTATTTTTCTCCTTGACAAGTGGGTTTAATAATTTTCCTAAAATTACATTAACTTAACTGCGAAAGCTAATAACATTCAATAATATAAAAAAGCGTACAAATATATATAATAGTGTTGATATGTCACCATTTGTGACAGAACACACAATATTAATTCTGAATAGATATTAGTACATAAATAAATCATTACAAACCTTCCCCCCCCCACTCTATAAAAAAAATAGAATGACACTTGTCAGGGAGGAACGCATTGAAAATATGTGACCTTTGGTGGTTCAATTTTATTGAAACCGCGGGACATTTTGCGGGGCTAATTTCTCCGCGGGACATTTTATTGACATGCTGGACGTCAGTACACTTTATGTTACAGCATTTTTGGTGAGCAAAGCTTTGACAAAAAATGAAGGTTTCTTTAAAAAGTATTAGTTTCTACATAGCGACTTCAACGAACCCATCAACACTTTTTCATGTCGCCTGTTGATTCGCTAATAATTTATTGTTAATCGTCTCTAGTTGTTAATTTTATTCATTGAGACAAAAATTTTCAGATGGAATTTTCAAATATAACATAACATATTATAACATAACATAACATAACATAACATAACATAACGAGAAGTTTATCAATTTGATTACCCAAATGAAATTTCTTACTTAATCAACATTGTTCTTCAAACAAACAATATATAAATCCAGTTCATTATTATAATTTTTATTTACTTATTTGCCCAGCGTTTACGTCCAGCTTTAGCCACCTTTTGAATACAGTAAGATCTTTTTTTACACAAGGGATGCGTTCCAAATTTGTATGGGATCGCGTAAAAAAAGATTTTTTTGAGTTGCGAATATTGTTTTAATATCGTAAAAAACCGTTTTAAAATGTTTGAAACAAGTTATAATATGATAGTGGTCAATCTAGAGACCAAAATTCAATATTTTTAATTTTCAGTATTTACACCAAAAATTGTAAATTTTTTTGAAAACTGATATATGGTACCTAGTAACCTGAAACGGAAAACGTGATTGAAATGAGGTCGATATCTTGTACCGTTTTTGAGTAACTAGGAAAAGCAACTGGCGTAAAAAAACAGTGTAAAAAAGACCTTACTGTACTGGGTTTGCCGTAGAGTTGCGCGAGCTCATGGTTTATCATCCGCCTCCATATTCCGTTCTCCTGCACGCCGCCAAAGTCCAAGTTTCATGCCCGTAGAGAACAACCAGTCCTATGAGAGTTTTGTACAGGTTACACTTTGTACGGGGGCTTAGTCTGTTCGACCACAATGACTCGTGGAGCCCATAGTAGACTCTCTTTGTTAAGAGATAGAGGAATCGTAAAATCGAACATCAAATCAAGTCTTGCCCTAAGAATTTTTTCAATTACGTAAAAACCAATCTAAAAAGTAACAACTTTCCATCACGAATGCATCTTGACAACAATGTAGGACAAACTAGTAATGAAATATGTAGTCGTTTTGCCACTTTTTTTCAAGAAATATAAACCTCATATGAAGAAACAGATCGCGACACCCTAGGGTTGTATGAAATGGGTGACGTGGGACTAAACACTGTAATTAGGGGATTTTTCGTTTCAAAATATACAGAGTCCGCAGACAGAATCAATGCGTTTGCTCAGTGATTTATGTATTTTTATTTTCAGCCTTCCCTGTAAATCTATTTTCAGAAATATATTTAATAACACTCGAAAGAATATCGTTTATATTTGGCGATATGATGCCTGTAGTATTTTCTGTGCGAACAACATGTATTTGGCATTCCGAGTTGTGCTCTCGTCGTGTTCGGTCGCAATTTCATTTCGATCTCGATAGTGCCGACCAGTTAATCGCCTTCAAGGTCACCGTGCATTGTATTGCGTGTGCACTGCTGCTCCTTGCCGTCGTCTATTGAAGACAAAGGAACGCATCATCGCCTATTGCTACCGTACGCCACAGACTGTACGTTGTGTCGCTACTGCGAGAGATCCAGTACCCGGCGTACTGCTGTTTGGCTGTACTGGTGCTGCTGTGTGGCTGGAGCGGCTGCAGCTTTTGCTAGCGGACTCTTGTGTGAAGGACTGGAGATTGGCATCGCCCGTGCGCTGATTGCGGTGGAGAGCGGCTGCAGAAGAAAAGTAGTTTTTTTTCTCTTGGTTTTTTTCTACAATATTATTTGTTGATTGGCATTTTGCGTGTGTGGCTTACGCGTCCAACATGGACGACGAACGCGGGGATGAAAACCCGCTCGTTCTACCGCCTAGCCCTCCCGGATACAAAGTTCCAAGGGTTAAGAATGGAACCCCGCAGGAAGCTTAAGCAGTATCCGGAGGGCAAAGTTGGTATTGGGGCTGTATTTTTCCGGCCGAAAGTGAAAGCATTGAACACAATGCAAATATGTAAAGATTTGGCACGGTTTACAGCCGTGACTGAAATTACCAAAGTACGCCCGAATAAGCTGCGTGTTTTGGTGTCCGACCTCAAGCAAGCAAACGAGATTGCTGCTTGTGAGCTCTTCACGCGGGAGTACCACGTGTACATTCCAGCTCGCGTAGTTGAGATTGACGGTGTGGTCAGCGAATCGAGTCTGACTGTCGAGGACCTGTTGAAGGCTGGAAAAGGCCTTTTCAAGGATTCTAGCCTTGAACCTGCCAAGATACTTGAATGTAAGCAATTACATTCAGTATCGCTCGACAAGGGTGTAAAAACTTACACCCCTTCAGACTCTTTTCGCGTGACTTTCACCGGGTTTGCTCTGCCGAGCTATGTGCTCGTGGACAAGGTGCGTCTGCCCGTGCGCTTGTTTGTACCGCGGGTAATGAATTGCCTCAAGTGCAAACAGTTGGGCCATACGGCCTCCCACTGTGGCAATAAAGCATGTTGTGGCAAGTGCGGAGAGCAACATGCGGATGACGCCTGTAATAAGGGTGCTGAAAAGTGCCTTTATTGTGGGCAGACTCCGCATGAGCTGTCTGCATGTCCCGCGTACAAACAGCGCCAAGACAAGATCAAGCGGTCTCTGAAAGAGCGCTCTAAGCGCACTTTCGCAGAAATGCTCAAAGAGGCCGCTGCCACCAAACTGGTTTCCCCGAATCTCTTCGAGGTCTTGCCATCCGATGAGTCTGATTCTGACGATTCAGTTGGGGAATCTTCTTTTGTTGAACCCGGGAAATCTAGGAAGAGGAAAAACCTTTCTTCTCCTAGGCTTCCTAGGAAAGGACAGAGAAGGTCTCCATCTGAAGTGACTGATACTAAGAAACAAAAAAGTGCTGTAGAAAATCCGAAGCAAACTCCTCCGGGATTGGCAAAACTGAATTCAAGTAAGGAGTTTCCGGCACTTCCAGGAACATAAAAAAACCCAACTGTTCCTTCTTTTTCGTCCAAGGTTCAGCCAGAATCTGGACTGCTGAAGTTTTCAGATATTGTGGACTGGATTTTTGAAAAATTTCAACATTACTGATCCTCTTAAAAGTCTTCTGCTGGCATTTCTACCAACAGTTAAAACGTTTTTGAAGCAGTTGACTGCTAAATGGCCCCTCCTTGCAGCGATCGTATCCTTCGATGGCTAATTCATCGGCTGAGATGAAGGATTCTATCTCTATTTTACAGTGGAATTGTAGAAGTATCATCCCCAAAATTGATTCATTTAAAGTTTTGATTAATAAGCATAAATGCGATGCATTTTCCCTCTGTGAAACTTGGCTCACTTCAAATGTAGATCTTAGCTTCCATGATTTTAATATAATTCGCCTCGACCGAGACACCCCTTACGGAGGAGTACTTCTAGAGATTAAGAAGTGCTATCCCTTCTATCGTATTAACCTCCCCACGGTCCCAGGCGTCGAAGCTGTCGCATGTCAAATGACAATACAAGATAAAGAGCTTTGTATTGCCTCAATTTATATTCCTCCCAGAGCACAGGTTGGGCAACGGCTGCTCTTTGATTTAATAGAACATCTTCCCTCGCCACGTTTGATTTTGGGAGATTTTAACTCTCACGGCGTGGATTGGGGTTCCCCTTCTAATGATAACCGTTCCTCTTTGGTCTATAACCTCTGCGACGACTTCGACATGACAATATTAAACAACGGGGATATGACACGCGTTCCGAAACCTCCAGCGCGCCCCAGTGCTTTAGATTTATCTTTATGTTCAACATCGCTACGGTTGGATTGCATATGGAAGGTAGTCCTCGATCCCCACGGTAGCGATCATTTGCCTATTCAAATTTCAATTGATAATGGTTCAACTCGCACGCGATCAGTTGATATTCCGTATGACCTCACACGGAGTATCGATTGGAAATTATACGAGGAAATGATATCAGAAGCTGTCGAGTCGATTCAACATCACCCACCACTTGAAGAATACAACCTCCTCGCGGGCTTGATTCTCGACGCCGCGTTGCAAGCCCAAACGAAGAAATATCCCGGCGTGACGATCAAAGAACGCCCTTCCACTCCGTGGTGGGACAAAGAGTGCTCCGATGTCTACACGGAAAAGTCCGACGCGTTTAAGGCCTTCTTTTGGGTGAAAGGTCAACCCGACGACTTTAAGCGGTATTTGGAGCTTGAGACTAAGTTCAAAAGCTTGGTCCGAGCAAAGAAACGTGGATATTGGCGCCGGTTCGTAAATGAAACGTCGAGGGAGACATCGATGAGCACTCTTTGGAACACAGCCCGAAGAATGCGAAATCGTATAACGGTCAACGAAAGCGAGGAGTCTTCAAGTCGGTGGATATTTGATTTTGCCAGGAAAGTATGTCCGGACTCTGTTCCTGCGCGAAACTTTGTTCGCGATACGTCTCCGGGCCACGATGCGATAGAATCACCTTTTACGATGGCAGAATTTTCAGTTGCCCTCCTGTCCTGTAACAATAACGCGCCTGGGTTAGATAGAATCAAATTCAACTTGTTGAAGAATCTACCAGGCAATGCCAAGAGGCGCTTGTTGAACTTGTTCAATAAGTTCCTAGAGCAAAACATTGTACCGCAGGATTGGAGGCAAGTGAAGGTGATCGCCATCCAAAAACCGGGAAAACCAGCTTCTGATCACAACTCCTATAGGCCGATTGCAATGCTATCCTGTATCAAGAAATTGATGGAGAAAATGATACTCCGTCGTTTAGACCATTGGGTCGAATCAAACGTTCTACTATCAGATACTCAATTTGGCTTCCGCCGTGCCAAAGGAACGAATGACTGTCTTGCGTTGCTTTCTACAGATATTCAGCTAGCCTATGCTCGCAAAGAACAAATGGCATCTGTGTTCTTGGACATTAAGGGGGCTTTTGATTCCGTTTCTATTGACATTCTTTCGGGCAAACTTCACCGACAAGGATTTTCACCAATTTTGAACAATTTTTTGCATAATTTGTTGTCCGAAAAGCATATGCATTTTACGCATGGCGATTTGGCAACTTTTCGTATTAGCTACATGGGTCTTCCCCAGGGCTCATGCTTAAGCCCCCTTCTTTACAATTTTTATGTGAATGACATTGACGCATGTCTGGCAAATTTATGCACGATAAGACAACTTGCAGACGACAGCGTGGTCTCTGTTACAGGAGCCAAAGCTGCCGATTTGCAAGGACCATTGCAAGATACCTTGGACAATTTGTCTGCTTGGGCTTTACAGCTAGGTATCGAATTCTCTCCGGAGAAGACTGAGACAGTAGTTTTTTCTAGGAAGCGTGAGCCTGCTCAGCTCCACTTACAGTTAATGGGTGAAACGATTTCTCAGGTTTTGGTATCTAAATATCTTGGTGTCTGGTTCGATTCGAAAGGCACCTGGGGATGTCACGTTCGGTTTTTTATGAAAAAATGTCAACAAAGAGTGAATTTTTTTCCGGACAATTACTGGATCATGGTGGGGCGCTCACCCAGGAGACCTCATAAGGCTTTACCAAACAACGATATTGTCGGTGCTTGAGTACGGATGTTTCTGCTTCCGCTCCGCTGCAAACACCCATTTAATCAAGCTGGAACGATTGCAGTATCGTTGTTTGCGTATTGCCTTAGGTTGCATGCATTCGACCCATACGATGAGTTTGGAAGTTTTGGCGGGCGTTCTCCCATTAAAAGACCGCTTTTGGGATCTGACTACTCGTATTCTCATCAAATGTGAGGTTTTGAACCCCTTGGTAATTGAAAATTTCGATAGGCTAGTTGAACTTAATTCTCAAACCCGTTTCATGACTGTGTATTTCAATCACATGTCTCAAAGTATAAATCCTTCCTCATACACCTCCAATCGTGTCAACTTATTAGATACTTCTGTTTCTACTGTGTTTTTCGATACATCCATGATGGAAGAAACTCGTGGAATCCCGGATCATTTACGCGTGCAGCAGATCCCTAAAATATTTTATAACAAATATAAAAACATCAACTGCGACAATGCGTTTTATACTGATGGATCACTTCTCAACGGGTCCACTGGCTTCGGTATCTTCAACAATAATATTACCGCCGCCTACAAGCTCGATAATCCTGCTTCTGTTTACGTCGCAGAATTGGCTGCAATTCAGTATACCTTAGGGATTATTGAAACAATGCCCACGGACCATTACTTCATCTTTACGGACAGTCTCAGTTCTATTGAGGCTCTCCGATCGATGAAGGATGTAAGGCACTCTCCGTATTTCCTGGGGAAAATACGGGAACATCTGAGTGCTTTATCCGAAAAATCTTCTCAGATTACCTTAGTGTGGGTCCCTTTTCATTGTTCCATTCCGGGCAATGAGAAAGCGGACACTTTGGCTAAGGTGGGCGCAACAAACGGTGATATTTATAACAGACCAATTGCCTACAATGAATTTTTAAAATTTTCACGTCAGAGTACACTTGTCAACTGGCAGGCCTCGTGGGATAAGGGAGAACTGGGGAGGTGGCTACACAGCATCATCCCCAAGGTTTCCACCAAACCTTGGTTTCGGGGGTTGGATGTAGGACGAGATTTCATTCGCATGATGTCTCGAATTATGTCCAACCACTACGGGCTAGATGCACATCTCTTGCGTATTGGGCTGGCGAGCAGTAATCTTTGCGTTTGTGGATTGGGGTATCAAGACATTGAACACGTGGTTTGGGTGTGTGCTGAATTCTGCGGCGCCAGATCTCTACTTTTGGATACCCTCAGGGCCCGAGGAATACAGCCCTATGTGCCAGTTCGTGATATTCTCGCTCAGCGAAACTTGCCATACATGCTACATGTTTATAGCTACTTGAGAGCATCAAGGTGCCAATTTAACAGCGAAACAAAAAAAAACCATGTTAGTTTTAGTATTAGATTTAGTTTCAGCTCGTAGTCGGCAGCGAGGGTAAAGAATTTGCCTTTAGATTATAAGATATTCTAGACCATAAGGCATTAGATTTAATTGGCTCCGTAAAACATTAATTTGTATTGTGCCGTGTCAAATAAATGTTGTGTAAACAAAAAAAAAACATGTATTTGGCAAGGCACAAGTATCGTTCTTGTTGAAGAAGCACCAAGAATTTCTCGTAATGCATCAAAGTCAGACTTAACTCTATATCCTTAAAAACCAAAGCCAATAATACTTACATAATCATGATGAATGGTTTTGTCTCATTTACCGCTAATTAAATCAAATTTATAATATGGATCTTACTTTCAAAATAATATGGAAGCCCTTACAAAGGTTCATTTATAGGGAAACATAAGGGATATGTTAAACAAAATTATCAACAAGCTCCAGCAAAAAACGTGGCAATCAACAATTAAATTTTTGTTTTTTGCTTGACAATTTTTTTCATTTGCCCACAATTACATTCGCTGTATTACGAAGACAGCTAATATTCGTTTATTATGGTAAAGTTTAAAATAATTATATATCATCTAACAATTTTGAGATGTAAAATAAGATTCTGAATGGGTCTTAGCGAATGGATCGAAAATTCACAAGCATTTGCCGGCTCTTACTCTTCTATAAATTTGTATATTCGGGAATTCACTCTTTCGATACTATCCGGTCACGATTATTTAGTGAATATAGAGTATAAAATTAAATAAATATAACTTACAACCGTTGCAAAAATGTACAATTCTTGTTGAGTAATTTATGGTAATCATATTTATGAGATAAACTTTCAATCATTATCAGCAGCAGCATTGCAATTGTTCCTCGATTGCACACGAAAAGAAATGTACGAACAGAAGTGTACCACTGCGAACGAATAGTACCGCTGCAGTACGAATAGAAGTACACTAAAGTCGCTTTTTACGCGGGGGATACGTGCCGCGTAAAAAAACGCGTAAATTCCGGAATCCGCGTAAAAAAACCGCGTAAATTACGGAATCCGCGTAAAAAAACCGCGTAAATTCCGGAATCCGCGTAAAAAAAACCATCGTTAATTTTGCATTCCGAGTGAAGGGAAACCGAAATCCGGGCAAAAAAAAATACCGCGTAAATTCCGGAATCCGCGTGAAAAAAACGCGTAAATTCCGGAATCCGCGTAAAAAACCGCGTAAAAAGCGATTTTAGTGTATACCACTGAAATGTATGAATAGAAGAGTACCGCTGCAATCATAGACGACGAGAGACCTGCGGCTCTCTGCTCCACTGGTACTGTTGCTTTGACCAGCATGTTTTCTTTCAAGACATCAGTTTTTATTGCGTTCTAACAGCAGGCTTGGGAATTGTTCAAGAATGGGGATTGTTTCAAACTTTTCGGAAAACTTTTACCTTCGAGACGACATATTAGTCTAAGCTCATGGAAGCAAAAATAAATTGACCTATTGGGATGGGGAGACTCTGTCAATTATTTTTTTGATATTAATACAGAGAATAAAACTGTGAACGGTTGGTGTCCGTTCACGTCGTCTGTGCTAGGAATGCTCGTATGTAGTTGGTTCATTGTTCGCGTGAATTTGTCATTGAAACTTATTATCAATTCTACCGCTTAGCAATGAAATTAGAGTGATAACTATTACAAAATTGTTCTACATTTTATCTATCCAACAACATATTGGTTATCGCTTTCCATCATGTGGTTATGCTGTTATAAACGTTTGAAATAGGACGCAACATTTGCAAGTTTCATTTTCGATTTTACAGAATGCATCCCAGTATAGTAAACAAAGACGTAGTCCCACGTCAAAAATTCTAATGCAAAAAGCTGACGTTTAACTAAGTGCAAAAGATTATTTTTATGTGATGATTTCTTCACCTCGAAGAAAAAATAACTCATTCGACTGACGAAGAGACCCAGCAGTGAAAACAAATGAGAATACACTCAGTTGGAGTTTAGGATTTGTGAAAAATTCATCTTATATATTTCTATAATATGTAAAACTTGTTTTTTAAATTTGGATATGTATTCTAGAGATTAAAATATTCTTATAGTGGTGGGTTTGAATAGTTAATATGGAAAGTGGTTCGAAATACTTGGCTGTCCGATGAATCCCATAGTAACTGTATTGAGCAGCGCGACGAGTTTGTTCTCTGACGCCGGAGATCGGGATTATTGAATTCTGGGTTATTAATACCCAATGTTCTATGAAATCTAGAGCTTTCAAGTTAATATTTAAAGGTCTTAAGGTAATGTTCGAGATTTAGTTAGAAAATATAGGTTTATTCTAGTTCTCAATGTTTGGTGAGATGAATATAGGAATGTATCCCTTAATTTTTTTGGAAAGTTTTGGAACTTTTGTTTAATATATAGTTTATTTAGCTTTCAATGAATGAATATTTTTTCTTTCCTATATAATATTATCGTATTTTAAGGCATTCTATATATTTTTTTCGGTTCTCTTTGTAGTCATCCTTACTCACTGTTTAATTTAGCCTATCTTGGTCTAGTTAGAGGCAGTTTTAATTTCTCAAATTGTTACTCTGCTTTGCACATACGAGTTGATGCGAAATTGGTCAGTTATTCTCGCATCTAACGAAGCACTTTCTCTCATACCCATATATGGATTTGATCAATTTGCAGCGCATATGTGAATCGTTTGCATCTGCCTCATATCTAATTCTATCGACAAACGCGTCGGTCGTTTTATGACAACGGTAAAATTATAGCATCTCAACGAAGCATCTAGTGCGTCCCATTATCGGCTGATAGCTGCTGAACGCTATCACTCTATAAAACAATTGTCACCATAAATGCGACGGCCGTTGTCCCCATTAGAAGCATTAAAACCGAACGTATCCGACAAATCCTTTCGGTTCATCCATTCATAAAAGTGCCGACCGTGCGATAAGACAACCAATTCACACAAGCTGCTTGGCTTGGCGGTGCGGTGCGATGATTCAAACGAGAAACGGCAGACCGGTAAAAATTCAACTTCTTCAATTAAGACAATCAATTCTCTCGCAGGATATAAACGCTCCGAATCATAGATCTTAGATCTTCTCGGTTTCGAAAGCGCCGAACAAACAGACCTTTCGTGGGCCTTCAAAAAGGATTTGCCGCCGAATTCTAATTTTCTTGTGTTGTCCTCGCTGTCCCGTACCGTTTGGGTCATTTGGCTTATCTGCTTGAAGCGAAGTGGAAGCTGAGAAAACTCTAAACAGTAGCCAAGAAGCTTTAGATAAGGATTCCATTATTGTCGCACAGACGGCAGCCTGCAGCTTCGACGGCGGTGGCGGCGACTAAAAGGAACACCGTTCGCCATTGCACCGAACGTGTGTGGGTTGATACGACGCTGCCGCCGCCGTTGACGCTGAGCAGGACCGACGACGCGCGGTCGGATTCAGGGGCTCCAGGGGAAAAAGCTCTTTCGGTCGCACATTTCACGGACATTACCACTTTATCAAACGATTGTCGAGTATTTTGTGTCATTTTTTTCCCCCG
Source organism: Wyeomyia smithii (assembly GCF_029784165.1). Lineage (NCBI taxonomy): Eukaryota > Metazoa > Arthropoda > Insecta > Diptera > Culicidae > Wyeomyia > Wyeomyia smithii. Next base: position 77,933,881 of record NC_073695.1, read on the forward strand.
CTTTATTGCCTTTTGCGATTAGCCGCAAGCTGAACTGCTTCTGGGCGGTGGACTTTTCAACGCGATCGGTTCCCAAAATTGTAACTGATGGAGGGGATGAACTGTTTGGGGATTTGCGCAATGCGAATTTGTATCTAATAATCGTTTTTTCTATAAATTGAACTGTCAGTGAAAGAGTCGAAGAGTTTTATTGTGAATACGTTCTTTCTAGATGTTGTTATTCACAGCTCTTTGTCATGTTTTTAACAGTATTGTGTGATTTTGTTTTAATATATGATCATTAATCATTGTATGAGTTGATATAATATTATCTTTTTTTTATTAATCAGTTCAAAACTCTCATATGCTTTTTATCATAATGAATTAAGTTTTGAACAATCATCCAACAACAGCACCGGAATATATGTATCCATTACCGATATGCAAAATTTTCGATGCTATAAGCAAAAAGTTATTTTCAAGGGACATTTCATTGAATCCTCTATTTATTTGTTTCGCCTCTTCAATATAAATTCAGCGTCAAACAGTACAAACTCTTTACGGGTTTGCAAGTACTGGGATGATCCGAATCTCACAGAAGCAGAGGAAAAAGGTGGTTACCGACCGGCTAACCATGCGTCGTCGTCGTCGTCATCGGGTTTTAATGGATTCAGGAGACATGGTAGCAAGCTGCATAAAAAAATGAATGAACTTGAAAGGATGAGAAAAAAACCTGGCCGTAAGAAGCAATAAAGAACCGATAAGACATGCTCGACTCGACCGGGAAAAGTGGCAGCCGCTGCCGAAGGGTTCAGGGCTCTTCTGAGTGCCGAGTGTAAGCTAAATAAGTGGGTGCGGAGAGAACAAGCGGAGAAAAATCATTGAGATTATTTTTTATATGTTTTAACGCGTCGCGACAATTCGGGCCGTTTTATATGCACTAAGGCTGCCGCCACTGCCACCGAAGACGACGACGTCGTCATTGTTTTTTTTTCTTTCAGTTCCGCTAACCACCAGTGCGGCGTCTGGCTATCACCAGGTCGCACTGCCCGCATTTGGAGGCAACGCAGCGAGATGAATGCATGCAGAATTATATGGCTTTATCTTAACTAGTGTCGTAGTTTATAATCTTCATTTGTTGTATATACTGTTCATCACAGCAGTAATTGTTTAATAGGATATTATTTCAGTAAAATTATGATTAAAATAATTATTACTTGCACATTTGCACTGTTTATGTTCTCGTTTGTTGGGCAAGACAACAAGACAAATTATTTGCTGAAAGCCTTCTGGGGTAAGTAGGGACACAGAGTTACATCAGTCCTGAAATATTAACGGTCGGCTGTGCTAGTGAAAAAATCAATGTTCGATAGTGCCTCTCATAAGAGGCGAAAAATTATATTTCTGGGTGCTTCGGGAAAAACGATGATGTAATGTACCAAAGTTTTTGCACTTCGTCTCGATCTTGATCTTGATCACTGTTGTGAGCCATGAGTGGACTGTGTGTTTGGTGTTCTTCTCGCTTTAATGCTGTGCAGTTTTCCAGACCAAATCACATGCAATTATGCAGAACTGCGCGAAATTGAGTCCAGAATTTGAAAGTAGCTGTTGGCCCTCGCAATTATCTGGTAAAAGTTATATGGAAAAGTCTCTTGGTGGTCAGTAAACATGATTTGGCTCGTGAAGTGAGTAAATACAGTCCACGCAAGTAAATTTGATGTAGCTTCGTGACCCGAATAGTACAGATGTCATAATTTTGTCAAAATTTGATATCGCGGTTAAGTTTGAATCACATGTTGAATTTTAAATTTCCTACTTTTGTTTCTAAATTGCGATCGTCAACCCACAACCGTTCCCTGTAGTATCTCTTAGGTCTCGAGTAATTTCATTGTTCGCATCTTCTGCGCTGGGTTCGAGGAAGCAAACAGGCGCCCTCGCTTCGTTAAGTTTCGAGCTGGTTGCCGTGAATCCACTAGCTCGGGGTCCAGTTCACGAGTCGTAAAGCAAGCCCTCAACTCGACAACCCGATAATGATATGCTTCATTATTGGGACCTCACGCATCATCATCGTTATTATCTTTCGCCTCGTCGCAGTTTGCGGTCGGTTCTCTTCACCGAGTTCAATTCAATTTCATCCGCTGGCGTTCTTTCCTCGGAGGTATACACTTGAAAGGTGGAGACCCACTTGGGCTGCTGGTCTTGGTCGTGGTATTACTCTGCCTGCGCTTGACCACCGGAGAAGGCACATGCTTGCCGCCGGCCGGCGACATAAAACCGTCGGGAACAGACTAAAGCACAGTGGAAGCTGGTGGTATCACTCGAAATTGCGGCTACACGACTACGGCTGCAACGAAACGGTAGGTATACTTGAACGCTATCTTGGCCAGGACTTGTAACTTGTAGTCGTGTCCTCAGTTGGTCACTCCGGACCCCGGAGATGCACTGGCCAATGCGATCGACCTTCGAGATATAGTAGGCACCCAGTATGAGAGCGAAGATGTGTTAACGAATGATTGTTATTTAATGAAGTTTTATTGATCTGTGTTCTGATGAATTTAGCCTGATTCAAGAGGAAGAAATTATGGCTTTTTTAACTGGATTGGAACAGGAAAGAATTACCGAGTGGCGGGCAAAAAAATGGTTAATGGGAGTTGAATTTATTTCCGGATAGTTGAGAAGGCGATTATTTTATTAGTTCCAGTCCACGGTGGTCTTTTGTGTATCGAACCTTCAATGGGTATTGGTTTTTTTTATTATCCCCAGTTGAGTGTTCTCGTGAACAGTTTTAGATATGCACACGTAAATTTTCTATTTTTTAGGCTAATACGGTTATGGTTCCTATGCCATCTCACGAGAAAGTAAGAGGCCATTAGGACCCTAACTAAAGCAGCCTCTCTAGGCGTAGGTAATTGCCACATAAAGAGAGGATGAAATAAATTGACAGAAAATAAGTGATGGAATTTATGATTCCTGTAGTAATTCGTAAAGCTCAGTTTTTTAAAATTTCATTGGAGTTTGTTTTAATTTGTATTTATTTCTATTTCTATTAATTGAAAGTTACTTAAAACTTTAAATTGAATGCTCGCATATCCACACCAAACAGGTTGAAGCGCATAGAATTTGTTTTGGGATGAGAGAAAAATGTTTCACTAAACTAGAATGTATAGAATATACCGTCAGCTGGAGTCAGATTGTGCCAGTTAGGGTAAGATTGTGCCTTCCACTTGTCAGTCATCTCTTCCGGGATAGTAGACTAGTCTTCATTGGTTAGGATCCTAGGAAACTTATTTAAGAAAGTCTGGTCTTGTGAGCGCCATGGGAAGGCTGATAAACAATGGGTTTGTATGGCACGATCTCACCCCGGCTTACGGTACTTTTGTATTTCTTGGCTCAAAAATTCGAGACTGCATTATGTTGCAGGTCATATCTGCTGATCTAAATTCTAGCATCCTCAAACAACAAATCTTATCTACCTGCCTGGTTTGGTTGATAGTTTCTAGCGGTTCTATTGCGAAAAACCTGTCTTATAATGGTCATGCGCGATGTTAAAAAAAGGCTGAGCGTTAGAAATACCTATAGTTAGATATCGAATTGTACTGGCGTTCCAAGCATAGTTGTATTATGTTTCACACAAACCTTATGCACGCTGGGACAATTAGGTTTGAAACGGCAGTATACAGCCGTTTCTCCGCAGTATACAGCCGTTGCTCCGCTCGTTATATCGATCGCGATATCGCTCTATTGATGTTCGGCTGTAATGAATACTAACTTCCCGCAGTTTATTTATATTATAGAAATAAAGTTGAATACAAATGTTGTCAGATTTGTACAAGCATGTTACAATAGTTCGTTCTCCATTATCTTAATAAATGGAAAGTTAACTTACATAACAAAAACAAAAAGAGCTGTCCGCAGGGTGACCCTTTATTCAAAACATTATTTTTTTCTATTGATCTCCTGTTGCAAATAATAAAAGAAATATATAGTGGACCAAAAGAGCTAATAAATTGCTAAGCAAATGTTAACTTTGGTAAACAAAAGCAATCAAAATACGTCTCAGTAGTAGGGTTACCATTCGATCGGGGTTAAAAATCAGAACAAATTTTTCCGGTACAAATTTGATATGAGGTGTTTTCTTTGTTTGAGGTATCAATAAATAAAACACGTAATTTGAGATTTGCACTTCAAAATACGCCAAAACACTCATTTATTTATTTGAAGTGTTTCTGGACAATCCAACTTTGCAACTTTGATTCATTAGGCGTTAGTAGGTACCTAAAACATGCAGCACAAGTAAACTGTTTAAAATTGAGTCCTAAAGTTTTACACGGTTTTCTTCTTTTTATACATCAGCTGAAATAATGCAATTTTTTGAGCAAAACGTGGCTTTTAAAAATGTTTATCGTTGTCCTTCGATTTTTAAATGAAGAATGACAAACTGCTCGAAATACCTTAAATGACAGTTCTCCCATATACCGTACGTGTGCGAAATGTCATTTAAGTCCTTTCGAGCAGTTTTTTATTCTTCATTAAAAAATCGAAGGAAAACGATAAACATTTTTTAAAAATCACGTTTTGCTCAGAAAACGCGGCTTTTTCAAATGATATATAAAAACTGGTATCCAGCTTTTTACGCGCCATAATGACGTACGCTGAAATGCAAAGTTCGTATTGAATCATCCACCCTTTTGACAACTTCGCTCACGTCATTTTGAAGACTTCATGTATTTTTTCAAACGAGAAATAAATTTGACAACATTTGTGTTGCCAATACCCCAGAAATCCCAAAACTGACGTAAGCAGAAAGGTTCGCATATTACGAACACGCATTATAGCGACCGCCATCATGGTGCGTAAAAAGCTGGATAGCTTTAGGACCCAAAAGTCAGATAGTTGAGGGTTGCAACGACTAGACAATTTCTCTCGTCAAAATTCAACCGAAGAAAAAAATCGTTTGAAATAAGTCCGTTTCGTTCCGGAGTCGAAGTAAAAGTACTGAACAATTTTCAACATTTCTGAACATCCGGCATGATTCAGAAAAATCAGGACAAATGCTAAAATATAAAAAATAAATCAGGACGCTCCAAACAGGTCTGGAAATCAGGACATGTCCTGCTAAGTCAGGACGGATGGTATCCCTACTCAGTAGAGATTGAGATATTCCGAACTGGTTACGGTTTTAAAACAACATAAAAATATTGGAAGTTTGGCTTAATGAGAACAATAAATAAATATTAAAAATTATTTGGAGTAACTTGATACGAAAATTTAGAGTTGGATTACGAAATAATCAATTCAGATCAACGGTTCTCAACCTCTTTTTGTCCGCGTGCCCCCTGGCGGTATTTTCCAAATCTATTGTACCCCTTGGGTTTGGAATGTTCTAACAGGGTGGGAGAGAGTAGTGGTAAATCATGTTGTGGTAGTCTAGTTCAGGTTTCAAATTGAATCATGGCTTGTTTGATTGCTGCAGTCATGTTCTAAGAGCAAGTTTGAACAACAAATGAAGCATTATAACGAAAAATAACTTTGTCGACCATTACTGATGTTTGTTTCGCGTACCCCCTAAAGGCATTCGCGTACCCATAGGGGTACGTATTCCCCAGGTTGATAACCGCTGATTTAGATAAAAATGTACAGTAAAGTCTTTATTTACACGGTGTTTTTGCACGATTTTTCTACGACGTTTTCCCAAACATCGCAGTTTTTTACACGTTTTTTTTTGCACGGTACGTAGAATCATGTAAAATAGAACTGTTGTATAGCAAAACTCAAAACATATTCAAAAATTCAAACTCAAAAAAATCAAATTTCTTCTGGTATTGTTGCTAATTGGGCTTGATATCACCCGCAAGATGCACGACATTTTCGATCACAAGATACCCACGATAGAAACATGTTTCATAATTATTTCACTATTTTATAAATAATATATAAATTCCGTCAAACCTTAAGCAAATTCCAATCATGTTGAGTGACGGATTTTCATATTTTTACCCTCCCTTCTACGCTACTATACTGGTTTTCTTTACAGACTCGTTAGTTACTCGTGCCAAGTATCGAGAAAATTTGTTCTCAAGCAAAACATTCTAAAAGACAACACTCACCTAATCAATAATAATAGCATATAATTTTTCTCATACCTTTGGGTTCCATGGTATGGGCATTTTAAAAAAAAAACTCTAATTATATATTGCAATTTAGCAAAGAGTTACTCGTGAAGAGCTCTTTCTCGTGGAAAGGATCTTAGAAAATTGATTGATTTTAACACTTGCGTACCTGACTACTCCAGACCCAAAAAAATTAAAATTCTCTTACCTTTTACCTTCTTTTTCTTAAGATCACAAATTTTATCATAGTTTTTGGGACAGTAGGGGACATTTCGAAATTATTACCATTACAATTACCAAATAACGGTTACGCGTATTGGAAGACTTGGTCTTCAATATTGAGCCGAGAAAGATAAAGAAACATGACTGAACGAAGTATTTTGGGTCTCATTTTGAGCTAGATTAACGAAGAAAGGTTTTTTTAATAAGAAAATTTCAGTAATTGCAAACGGAAAAAAAAATGTTTTTTTAAGATTTTGGAAACCTTGTCCCTAGATTTTTTAAAAATCTGAATGAGTAATTTTGTTAAATATAAAATGAAAAATCGAGGAAAAAACAAATTTTCACCGGTGAAATATTTTCGAGTGTTCATGTTTTGGAACTATAGAGCTGAAACTATGATCTTACGGAGAAACATTTTAGGTACATTAACTTTGTATACAAACCTTCTTCAAACATAGCGTGAGCCATAAATGAAAAGAATGCCATCAAAATTTAGCCTGAAAGGGGTGAAAAACACTCCAAAAGATCAGAAAACGGCAAAGCAGAAATTGATTTCAAATTTTGCTGTGATTGGGTTCGAAGTTGGAAGAGACTATAACAAAAATGACTTGAAACGTTGCAGTGCATTTTTGTTTATAAGCGTCAAAAAAAGGTCGAGCGCTACTATCAAAAGTTTATCCTAAATTACCCTCTTAAAACTAAAATTTATTGGAGGTAGAACGAAAGCATACAAAGTTTATGCTGAGAGACATCCCTAAAATCCAGAAGAAGTCGAAGAGAAAATAACTTTGAGTGACTAAAAACATGTTAAGGGAAAAAACTAAAAATCAAAAAACATATCGAAGGTGAGTAAACATTGAAAATGAAAAGAAGTTGAACAATTTCCTTGAAACAATTCGAACCAATCCTAAACAAAAAAAAGTTCTAATTTTAGTACAAAAAATGAAAGTTACTTCTGAAAGACAATATTACATAGGTATCGATTGCCATTTTCAGTATTTTCGTGCAGTTTTCAATTTTCAATTTTCAACTCAAAAAACCAGAAATAGGCAATGTATGTGATTTTTTCGAGGATGCGAAAAATGAACACAGGCTGAGGATGTGATTTAAACTAAGAAAAAAATTCCCTTGTCCAGGCGGAACACGAACCCACAATCTCCGATGTTGATGTCTTCGTCTGGACGAGGGATTTTTTTCCAAACCTAAAGCACATTATCAGCCCGTGTTCATTTTTCGCATCCTCGAAAAAATCACATACATTGCCTTCTTTATAACTTAAAATGTAAGTCATAGGACAAAAAAATGTAATTAGTTCACAAAGTCAAGAAACCAGAATAACTCTGAATTCAGCTGGAACCAGTCTGAAGTATTTACGAAAAATATAAGTATATGATTTCAGATTTTGCTGAAAAAAAAAACCAAAAGCGTTCGAAAGAACAAAACAATGTTTATTTATCTGAAGCGATCCTAATATCTAGAAGTAGCAATATAATCAACAATGCACCATGAAATAACTTAAAGCACTTTGAAAGCTTACAAAACCAAAATGAGTGAGAAGGCCACAACAGAATTAGTTCGAAATTAAAAAAAAACCGAAGCAGTAGAGAATTTCTAACCAAAACCAAAACCAAAACTACTAAAATATTGAAAATCGGTCCAGAAATGACTGAGTTAAGAAAACTTGTATGCACTGAGGTCCAAAAATCGTATTTTGACCATAACAGATTTTGGGGGTGTTTGGAAAATTTCTAGTGTTAGTGAATATTACACTCAACAAGACCTACAACCTACGTTAGGTCAATTCAGAAGTGCATTTTTTTTTTCAATTGAACCTATAGCACAAAATGGCAATATAAATACGGACCGGAATAATCGGCATGGACCTAGGTGAACGAAAAAGGACAACAATTATTGGGAGGTCGGTACTTGTAATGTAAGGACTCTACTCGAACAGACACGTGCAGGTATCCTGGCTAGAGAGCTGCAGAAGGTGAATGTGGATGTTGCTGCCCTATAGGAGGTAAGGTGGCCGATAACGGAAGAACACGAATCTCGGGCAGTAGATCCTATTGCGGGCACTTCATTTAAGTACCACATCTGTTACAGTGGCGGCGTGAAAGCAGAAAGGAGAGTCAATTTCATGCTCATAGGGAAACAAATGAAGCGTGTCATTTGATGGAGGCCGATCAGTGGCCGTATATGCGTGTTGAAAATTTAGGGCAAATTTTTCAACTACAGCCTGATATATGTGTACGCACCGACCAACGATAAACCCGATGAAGAGAAGAAGAAGTTCTATGAGCTCATAAAAAAGACATATGATGGGTGCCCAGGACATGACATCAAGATCGTCATCGGGGATGCAGATGCGCAGGTCGGGTGGGAGAACTTCTTCCGTCCCGTGATTGGTAGAAAAAACCTCCACTCTACTACGAACGACAACGGCCTGAGGCTTGTCAATTTCGCTGCAGTGGGAGGTATGGCTATCTGTAGCACTTATTTTGCACGCCAGAATATACGTAAGCACACCTGGATGCACCCGAATGAAGAGACCTGCTCACAGATCGACCATGTTCTGATTGATGGTCGGCACTTTTCGGACGTCACAGACGTAGGGTCGTTTAGAGGAACAAAGGTTGACTTGGATCATCATCTCGTGGTATGCAAGATTCGCGCTCGATTGTCCAACGTGTTGAAATCCAGAACGACAAGGAGGATATAGTTGAACATCCAGCAGCTATCAACTGGAGAAGTGGCTACAGAGTACCTGCAGAAGCTTCATGAGCGGATCGAGGATCAAGTTGAAGGTAGCCTGAAGGTATATCCAGAGTACAATCAGCACCACAGCGGGAGAAATGTTGGGTACATCTGCGACATCCACGTCCAATGAGAGGTTTGACGCTGAGTGCCAGCGAGCGACGGATGAAAAGAGGCGCCAGAGTTCACATGTTAGCCACGGCTGTGACTCGTCAGAGCGTAGGAAGATCCCGGGAAGCTAGAGCTGCTGAAAAAAGACTCCATCGCTGGAAGAAACGGAAGCGTTTTCTTGCGGTGGCGGAAGGTTGCTTCTCAAGGCACGATGCGAGAAGCTTCTACAAGAAGATTAAAGGAATCAGGAACCGAATCGTGTCAGCCCCTGTCATGTGCAACGAAAAGGAGGGAATCCTGATTACCGATAGAACGGGGGTTGACAGGCGTTGGAAGGAACACTTTAGTGTACTGCTGAATGATGAAGAAAACTGCGTAGTCGAAAGGAGTAGGATGGTGATTGAGGATGATAGCAAAGCTGTGGACCCACCATCCATGGACGAGGTTGAGAAAGCTGTGAGAGAGCTGAAAAACTACAAGGCATTCCAACCGAACTTTTTAAAGTCGAGAGCGAACAGCTGTATCGTGCTTCACACCGGATCATGCTGAGAGTGTTTTCCGATAAAGAATTACCCTCGGACTGGTTGGAGGGTCTCATTTGTCCGATGTACAAGAAAGGCCACCACCTGAACTGTAGTAATTATCGGGGCATAACCCTTCTCAACACCCTTTACAAAATTCTCTCCCGTATTCTGTTGCATAGACTGAGGCCTTTGTCGGAGACCTTCGTTGGCGATTACCAATGAGGTTTTCGAGGGGGACGCCCTACTACGGACCAAATGTTCACCCTGCGACAGATCCTCGATAAAAGTCGAGAATTCAACTTGCAGTCTCACCATCTGTTTATTGACTTAAGGCAGCGTACGATACAGTTAAGAGAAATGAGTTACGGCGAAATATGCTCGAACATGGTTTCCAACAAAACTATATAGGCTGATACGTGCCACCCCTGAAGGCTCTACATCCAGCGTCAGGTTAGCCGGTGAGATATCGGACTCCTTCTTGACATTAGATGTTTTGAAGCAGGAAGACGGGCTGTCAAACTTATTGTTCAACATTGCATTGGATGGAGCTATACGGAGGGCTGGCGTGCAAAGAAGCGGCACCATCATTACGAAGTCTCACATGCTTCTAGGTTTTGCGGACGATATCGACATCATTGGTATCAACCGTAAAGCAGTGGAAGAGGCCTTTGGACCTGTCAGGAGGGAAGCTGCGAGAACTCATTAACTCTGCCAAAACGAAATATATGGTGGCTGGTAGTCCGACGGATGTTGGTGCTGAGGTGGTGTTAGATGGGGAAACTTTTGAAGTAGTCGACGAATTTATTTACCTGGGTACATTAGTGACATGTGACAACGAGGTTAGCCGTGAGATAAAAAAGTGGACAGCAGCTGCAAACAGCGCCTCCTACGGATTACGTAACCAGCTGAGGTCCCGTAGCCTGCAAACCCGTACTAAACTTGCACTCTACAAAACACTTTTTCTTTCTATGGCCCTCTACGACCATGGAGAATGGACGTTGAACGAGGCCGTTCGGCGAGCTCTTGGTGTTTTTGAGCGTAGGATTTTGCGTTCAATCCTTGGCGGTAAACTAGAAAATGGTGTTTGGCGCAGGCGCACTAATCGGCGGATATAGTTAAGCGGATAAAACACGGCAGGTTGCAGTGCACAGTGGGGAATCGCTGGCTATCAGCCAACAAATTTTTTTTTCGTTAGCTGTTTCATGATATTTTTCCTTTATTGCTATAACATTCAAGTGTCTAAATCCAAAATTTGGGCGCAATATCAGGAAATCTGAATATTTTATGTCTTTTCAAAGCTTGGCGAACTGACGTTTTTGTCTTTTTTTTTTTGAAAAAAAGTACATTACTTTGAAATGCTCTGTAGCTTCAATGATAGCTTGGATTTTTTTGACGTCGAAGGAAAAGTTGTTGTAAATATTGTGCAAAACAAACCCTTTTCATTAGATATTGTAAAATTTGGTTATAGTAGGCCTGACACTAAAAAAATTTAAAAAAATGTGATCTTTTGTAGAAAAGTAGTTTAAAAGTTTAGTTGCCGTAGTTTGCCACGGTTGTGACTACATTCAAAATTTAGGTAAAAACGTAAGCTTTCAAATGCATACTGTCCGCTGTAGCGCAAAACTGTGCAAATTGTCACTTTAGTGAAAAAAGCGATAGCAGATTTTTTAAGTTTTTATTTTTAAAGTTGAAATTTCATCCAGGGTTAATTATTACCCGTAAAGACCCGGGACGGAACTTGTTTTTTGAAAATGCTGGTTCTCAGCACTGGAACGGCCGATTTGGGAAAACTTGGACTTTTATTCAAGGGGAATAGTTGCTCTAAGTTTTGGTAAAGAAGCCACCCCTCTGGACCCCTCCCCGTTTTCGTGAGACGCAAATATGTCTGTGTTTTTTTTTTCTAATTTTTCAAACAAATTGAGCAAACACTGGGAATTTTTATACGTATCAATTGCTCCATGTATCAAATCATGTCAGGTAGATGAAACATGGTATGCAAGAGTGAATTTTGGAGTTTCTAAATTATTTCAGTACAAAAACACAAAACTACGTATATTCATGAAATTCATATAAGAAAATCGTTCTTCAAATTTAAAGCGCTACATTTTTGAAGTAAGGTCCCCTGAATCAACATGTGATGAAATATTTATTTTAGCATGCAAGTATTTTGAGAAAAACGTGTTGAAATTCACTAAAGTACGTATTTTCACGAAAACATGATTTTCTCAGTCTCCCAAAGTAGGTTTCAACCTGGCTCTTCAGTTTTCAAGTTCTATATTCCTAGAGTAACGTCTTCTGAATCCAAAGATGCTGAAAGATTTATTCTAGCATGCACAGATGTAGAGAAAAACGAGTTTGAATTCTTTAAAGTACGAGTTCTTATGAAAACTTGATTTTCTCCAAATCTGTGCATGCTAGAAAAAATCTTTCACCATCTTTGGATGCAGGAGACGTCACTCTGCAAATATAGACCTTGAAAATTGAAAAGCTAAGTTGAAACCTACCGTGGAAGACTGGGAAAATCAGGTTTCCATGAAAATACGTACTCTAGTAAATTTAAATTGGTTTCGCTTTTCTCCTATTTCTCAAAATGTTTGCATGCTAAAATAAATTTTTCATCGCGTATGGATTCAGGAGATCTTACCGCAAATATGTAGAGCTTAAAATTTGAAGAACGGTTTTGTTGTTAGTTTTTATATAAAAATACGTAGTTTTGTGAATTTGTACTGAAGTGATTTGGAAACTCCAAAATTCACTCTTACATAACATATTTCATCCACCTGACATGATTTGATACATGGAGCAATTGATACATATGAAAATTCCCAGTGTTTGCTCAATCTGTTTGAAAAATTTGAAAAAAAAACACCGACATATTTGCGTCTCACGAAAACGGGGAGGGGTCCAGAGGGGTGGTACCTTTACCAAAACTTAGAGCAACTCTTCCCTTTGAAAAAACTTCTTCCGTCCCGTGATTGGTAGAAAAAACCTCCACTCTACTACGAACGACAACGGCCTGAGGCTTGTCAATTTCGCTGCAGTGAGAGGTATAGCTATCTGTAGCACTTATTTTGCACGCCAGAATATACGTAAGCACACCTGGATGCACCCGAATGAAGAGACCTGCTCGCAGATCGACCATGTTCTGATTGATGGTCGGCACTTTTCGGACGTCACAGACGTAGGGTCGTTTAGAGGAACAAAGGTTGACTTGGATCATCATCTCGTGGTATGCAAGATTCGCGCTCGATTGTCCAACGTGTTGAAATCCAGAACGACAAGGAGGATATAGTTGAACATCCAGCAGCTATCAACTGGAGAAGTGGCTACAGAGTACCTGCAGAAGCTTCATGAGCGGATCGAGGATCAAGTTGAAGGTAGCCTGAAGGTATATCCAGAGTACAATCAGCACCACAGCGGGAGAAATGTTGGGTACATCTGCGACATCCACGTCCAATGAGAGGTTTGACGCTGAGTGCCAGCGAGCGACGGATGAAAAGAGGCGCCAGAGTTCACATGTTAGCCACGGCTGTGACTCGTCAGAGCGTAGGAAGATACCGGGAAGCTAGAGCTGCTGAAAAAAGACTCCATCGCTGGAAGAAACGGAAGCGTTTTCTTGCGGTGGCGGAAGGTTGCTTCTCAAGGCACGATGCGAGAAGCTTCTACAAGAAGATTAAAGGAATCAGGAACCGAATCGTGTCAGCCCCTGTCATGTGCAACGAAAAGGAGGGAATCCTGATTACCGATAGAACGGAGGTTGACAGGCGTTGGAAGGAACACTTTAGTGTACTGCTGAATGATGAAGAAAACTGCGTAGTCGAAAGGAGTAGGATGGTGATTGAGGATGATAGCAAAGCTGTGGACCCACCATCCATGGACGAGGTTGAGAAAGCTGTGAGAGAGCTGAAAAACTACAAGGCATTCCAACCGAACTTTTTAAAGTCGAGAGCGAACAGCTGTATCGTGCTTCACACCGGATCATGCTGAGAGTGTTTTCCGATAAAGAATTACCCTCGGACTGGTTGGAGGGTCTCATTTGTCCGATGTACAAGAAAGGCCACCACCTGAACTGTAGTAATTATCGGGGCATAACCCTTCTCAACACCCTTTACAAAATTCTCTCCCGTATTCTGTTGCATAGACTGAGGCCTTTGTCGGAGACCTTCGTTGGCGATTACCAATGAGGTTTTCGAGGGGGACGCCCTACTACGGACCAAATGTTCACCCTGCGACAGATCCTCGATAAAAGTCGAGAATTCAACTTGCAGTCTCACCATCTGTTTATTGACTTAAGGCAGCGTACGATACAGTTAAAAGAAATGAGTTACGGCGAATTATGCTCGAACATGGTTTCCAACAAAACTATATAGGCTGTAGATGTAGATTTCCTTTGAAAAAATTCCAAGTTTTCCCAAATCGGCCGTTCCAGTGCTGAGAACGAGCAATTTCGAAATACAAGTTTCGTGCCGGGTCTTTACGGGTTAATCATAACCATGATAATTTGAATTTATGATATCGTACTCAATCCGTAAGTATAAAATAAAAATTTGGGCAAAAATCACAAAATTTATCAATGAAAAGATATAAAATAAGTGTTAAACAAGATAACAGTAAACAAATCTTTATGAAATTTTAATTATGTCAAACTTTTTCACTTTCTGCAAATTTAAATCAATATTAAAAACATTCAGCCCTTTTCAATTTATGATCATGAAATTCGCTAAACTGATTGAAGTGTCAAATACTAGCAGCAAATTCATATCATCAAACTCCGGCTAACAATAGCCCGTTTGAAGATTGCTTTTGCTTCGCACTCGTTTGCATACAAAAGTAAAGCACACATTTTGCTTTATGAGAAAAAAAAAACAAGAACAGTGGTCGCTTTCCGCATCTTTTCGTGTTCATTTAAAACGTTGTGTCATTGCAGTGCCTTGGTTTTCAAATTCATAAATTCGTTGAATTTTATTATGGAGCCTTCAACTTCAGCGGCGCCACCTAATTCAATGCCTAGTAAGTTGTCAATTCATGGTGTTATACATGTATTTAAATGTCCTCTTCAACCATAGAAACCGGATTCGGAAGATAACATATATATATATATATATATATATATATATATATATATATATATATATATATATATATATATATATATATATATATATATATATATATATATATATAACAATGAACAACTAGTGATTACTAGAAGATATTAAAATTGCAGCGAAACACATTTTTCCTGCTGATAAGTATAATGAACTTCAAATTTTCTGGAAACGATTCAACACAGGATTCAAGCGATCACAGCGGAAGATGATGATGATGATGATGATGACTTTTTCAATTTGTAATCAGTTTGTATTACTTATGTTGTTTTAGTTTATTTAAAAAAATATATATATTTAGGCAAAGTTTGTTTAGTCCGAGGGGTCGTTCATGAATTACGTATTTTTTTTAATGGGGAGGACGCCCGGTGGCACTACTTGTGGTCAAAGATCATATAATTCTATAAAAAAGGAAAAAAGTGCCAAAAAATATCAAAAATTGGGTTTCGTGCTTTATGGACGGCCCCAAACAAAAAATTGATGCCAAATTCGTGTTCAGCGCCCCGAAAGTATGTAAATAACAAGTTTTTGTCGCATTTATCGACACTTATTTTGCTTGGCCAGCCTTTGTATGGAGTCGCCCCCCTGTGCAGTGGGCTGATTATGTAGCAAGAATGTCGGAAGAACGACCAGCGAAGACTACATTTAGATAGAGGCCGTCGACTACGAGGTAGGCCCCGCCGTTTGTGGAACTGCTCAAAAGACAATAATTACTTGTAACCAATTACTGCAATTTATGGATTGCGACGTCTTGGTGAAAAGAGTTTGTGATACACTAAAGTCGCTTTTTACGCGTAAATTCCGGAATTCGCGTAAAAAAATCCGCGTAAATTCCGGAATCCGCGTAAAAAAACCGCGTAAATTCCGGAATCCGCGTAAAAAAACCGCGTAAATTCCGGAATCCGCGTAAAAAAAAACCATCGTTAATTTTGCATTCCGAGTGAAGGGAAACCGAAATCCGGGCAAAAAAAAATACCGCGTAAATTCCGGAATCCGCGTCAGAAAAAACCGTGTAAATTCCTGAATCCGCGTAAAAAAAGCCGCGTATAAAGAAACCCGCGTAAAAAAAACGCGTAAAAAGTGACCTTAGTGTATATCTTTTCTTGATCTTTCATCTCTTAAATTTGTTTAGATATGGAACTTTGGAACAATTGCATTTTCTAGTTCATAACATAAAGACGATGTTATGCCATAAACTTAAAAATTAATAACATTACTGTGAAAGGTGAAAAATTTCTAAATGCAAGCATGTTAGAATTAAGATAATATCTTAACTGCCGTACAATTGAGGAATTATAAAACTCAAATTAGATAGCCGCTTTACAAATTTGAGATCGAGGACAGAATAATTCGTAACAAAAAAAATCAACTTACTCGATTTTCTGAGTAAAAATTAAGTCAATTAAAATTTTTTTGTAACGAGTGAAAGTTATGAATGATAGCATGAACATTTACTTTGACGACACAAGTTTGATTAACGAAGAAGAATCGAAGGTTTTGGCTTATTGCGAATTCGAATAAAAAAATGTTCTTCAAAAAGAAGCTTCATTAAGTTTTAAAAACTATGAAAAAGACAATCACATACAACACAGTGATCTAAGTTTGTTGTTCGATTCTAATATAATGTTTCAAATTCGCTTCTAACATCTAGGTTTGTTGTTTTTCCCTCTTCCTGAAAAACATTCCCAGGCGGGGGGCATCGAAATCAGTCTCCCGTCGACCGAAATAAGAAGGCAACCTGTTCGGCCACATGCCAATTAGCGCAGGAGCTGTCAAAGAAGTTGCATGGCTACACAGTGCGCTGTCATTGGTCTTTTACAACCGGCTTCTCGGATGTAACTTTAATTAAGACTTTAATAAGAACAGCTGAAACTTCGAGTTATTCTGCCGCAATAATCATAAAACTTGCCTCTTGTTTTAGGGTTTAGCCAATGGCGTGAGGTACAGAAATTCGTTTGGAATCATAAATGGTTGTCAACGTGTCCGCAGGCGTCGAATTGTACACGCTGGCACAGAGATGGGTGAAGTTACATCATGTTTTATCAGTCTGATCCGATCTCACATATTTAACCCTGCTGTGATAAATCGTAAAGCTGCACGTTTTTTTGTTTTCGAAATGAAACAAAACACGACATAATATGTAATAGCAAATCTAAGCTCTTCTTCTAGATAACTTGTAAAAATCAGAAGAGAACTGCGGCGAATTGTTAACAAATTTTACTACTTTTTGGAAGATAAGTGCAATCCTGAAATGTGGTGAAGAAAGTTATAGTCTCTAGACGCCGCCGCTACCGTCATGCATGGCGTCCTCTTGAGATTTGATGAAAAGTACCGCCTCTTGGCAATATCGTTACATCGGCGGCGATGGAGGCAGTTTAAGGTGCATCACCTAAGACCCTGAGCCTGTGCAATCGGCGGGTGCGCGTGTGCCTAACTCTAATGTTGTAATCATTACATATGTAAAACTCTTTAACTGGCGATACTTACCAGCGATTTGTTCAGAAGATTACCCACTTGAGACGCCGCACGTACGCGGTTGGGCCTTTGAAGCATAAATACTTGGGCCCGAAGGAACTTATTCGGCGGCAGAGCACTATCATTCTGTCGAGATAACCAAGATGGCAGGTGGTCCCACCCATAAGTTGGGCAGATGGAATGACGATTTCGGTGGCTTCATTAACCGAAAACACACTCTAGGAAAAAAAGTGTCTATAGTTTCACTTGAAAGGGAAAATTTATTGGCTAATTTCTATTATCTGGTCGTTTGATTTTATGAGCGCGTTTTAAGAAGTCAAACGGGTGTCTTCTGCGCTGCGCTGTAACAAAATATATAATCAATTACCCACCAACTCTTGCGTTTGGCTGGTTTTTGGGTGCGTTTTTGTGGGTGAAAAGGAAACGAGACAATTTCGGTCCTCATCGTGAAAAGAGGCGCTTCGGGGACAGTTTACAGCGATCTAGATAAAAACAAACACGCATGAGCCGCTCCGGCGCACAGCAGGGGAAGGCAGGTGCCCGGTGCCGAGTAGATTGGCTCGGTATTATGTTTTATGGTAGTTTCTATCATGTCCTTGATGGATGATGTGGGATCATAATAGTTTCAAGGGGTATGATTTACTACACACTACCGTTGCTGCGTTTGGCCCAAGCAAAGTTCGATGCTTTGAAGATTAAAAATATTTTGTACCTTCAGGTTTTTTGTTGTTTATAATTTCACTTTATCGCTGTAATTATTTCAATATATTGTTAAATTTTTAAAATTGCCATTTAGTAGAATACTTACGAATGTAAATAGTATTTTAGAAAAAATATTAATTACACTCTAGCAGAAAGTAATGGGCATTATTTAAATATGTCGCAGATGCATTTTAGTAAATTTTTTACTGTCTATGTTGTTGGATAGAAAAAAAAGGTTTCCTTGTCAAACGTGATATTCTCATTCTGCAAAACAGATTTGAATAATTGCATGGTTCTTCGAAGAAACAGGTAGCAACACGAATCAAAGAGTTTAGAGGTGATTATAATACAAATAACATTAAATCGTATCCTACTGCAATGTTGAGAGAGACAGATTTAATAGATGTATGTTATATGTTTGCAAATTTTTCAGGACCGTTATGCGGATGTTAGCCCGACGGTAGTCGGTAGTTGTTCTTGGTGACTGAACTGAACATAATCATAATAATTGCACGATAAATCAATTAACAAGCAGGTTGAAATTGGGAGCATCTTCTAAGTGTGCTCTCATAAGTGGCAATCTCACAAGTGTGTTCTTATCAGGATACCCATTCTTGTCTGGAAAGTAATGAGAAGGTACAGGAAATTGTACAAGAAAAATAAGGGTTTGTTTCTTCACATTCAAATTAATGTTGTTATTATTAGCTCTATACAAGCAAAAACGTGAATGATGTTATTTGCTAACTTTTGACTTATTCTTGCTTTGAATTTATCTTGCTTTGTAAAGTGTTCATAGAAATAGAAAAGTTGTAAGGTATTTCAATCAAACGAAACTAGTTTTAGAAATGTTAACTGTTATTAACTTTGAAAAATTCAAATTATGGTGAATCTACGATTTTTGAGACACATTCCAAACAAATTTAGAGATTGTCAATGACTAAAGTAGTCAAAGATTTTTTTTTAATAAGTCAGATATTATTGTTCTGTGCTGAGGTCCAAAAAACCGTAAAGGGTCAGAATTCGTGAAACGGATTACTATGTACAGTTTTAGCAGTTGATTATCATTAGTTGCAATTATCGATAGCTTAAATAAATAAATAAATAAATAAATGAATAAATAAATAAATAAATAAATAAATAAATAAATAAATAAATAAATAAATAAATAAATAAATAAATATATACATACAGAAATAAATAAATAAATTAATAAATAAATAAATAAATGAATAAATAAATAAATAAATAAATAAATAAATAAATAAATAAATAAAAAATCACGATGTCTAATTTTTTCAAATAGGTATTAAAAACTTCAATGGTTTCACTCGGGAAGTTGATTTCCCAATTTTTATTGAATTTGAGTAAGTTCTCAAGTTGTAATTGTCATTTGAAATTTAGGTCAATATTCTTTTTAATTAGACATATCTTTAAAAATAGTACATCGAACTTGATGAAATTTTCACAGGCAGGCAAAAATATTTTTTCAATATTAACTATTCAAAACAATATGTTGAAAAATTACGTTCTGGAACACTGAAAATTCCGGAAAAAATCACAATTATTATTGACGCAATTTCGAAACTTTCCTGGAAATTTCAAGTTGGTGTTATTTGTTGTTCAAAAGATATGAGGTTTCAAAGTTGGTGCCGCAACGCATTTTCAAGTGAGAAGTGAGCGAGCAGTACTACTATTGACAATCCCAGTTTGAATTATACGCAAAAACTCTGTAGGGTTTGTAAAAATAGTTTGATAGGAATGATTTTGAACCGCAAAATGGTCAGAAAATGCTTAGTCTGTTACCCAACTTAATGATTGAGTCAGTATAATTTATGCCCCTAACAACTCACAAGTCCACCTACACACTTTACCAAAAAACAATGCTAGTTAGGGGACAACAACCGTACAGAACATTGTATTGTGCCGTGTCAAACAAATGTTTTGTGAACAAAAAAAAAACCGTACAGAACGCACCAGCCCACAGTGGTCCAACAAGGCAAAAAGTGGAACTTAATTCCATAGCGCCTTTCACATTCATCTTTGCTTAATAGTATCTTCGGAACAATTGTTTGTATAAATAACCCGCATAATCGCAAATTGTCAAAAATTATGAAAAGTTTACCATGCTAAAATAAAGAAAAAAATAACTTTACTGTGTTAAGAGATAGAGGAATGATTTATTCAGGAAAGTTATAGAAGATTAAAAAATATGAAACTTTGGTGAACAAATAAAAATCCTTTCTTCATTAAGTACTAAGTTATAAAGTTTTTTATATGGAACTTACTTAAAATTTAAAATTTTTGTACTCAACTTTTGATAGTTGCATTTTACACGAAAGTGTTATTAAGAGGAATTGTTAGGGCACACAAAACACACATTTTTGCCAGAGACCATATATCTGTAGGACTTTTCCTTACAAAGTAATATCATATTTTAGCTTATTTTTTCGATAACTTCCAGATCGTATAAATTGAAAAGGGGCAAGTGGAATTATGGTGTCAATACTTTTCCTTGAAATTAAGCTTAAGTAGTATGAACTCTTGTAGGTTCCTTTTTTCCCATACCACCCATATTAAAGTACGGCGAGCATATGTAACAGTAGGTTTTCATATATTGAACATACTACCTTTTTATGTTAAGAGATAGAGGCATGATTTATTTGGCAAAGTTTTAGAACTTGCAGAAATATGAATTTTTTTTGAACAAATGAAATTCTTATCTTCATTGGGAACAGAGTTACAGAGTGTGTTATGTAAAAGTTACTTAAAAGTTAGTTTTTTGTACTTTACTTTTGTTAGTTACATTTTACAAGAAAACGTTGTTCTAAAGAAGCATTCGGGTATACAAAACACACGTTTTTGTTAAAGACCACACATCTCCAGGACTTTTTCTTACAAAGTTGAAGCATATTTTACCTTATTTTTACGATAGTTTTTAGACCGTAGAAGGTAAAAAGGGGCAGGTGGAATCATGATGTCAATACTTTTTCTCGAAATTTAGCTCGAACCAGTTGTAAGTTCCATCCGTCCCAATCAACCCACTCTTTATTCTAGACGTTGTCGAAGTTATTGAAAAAATAGGCTAAAATATGCTACAGCTTTATAAGCAAAAGTTCTAGCGATGTGTGGTCTTCAACAAATACGTGTGTTTTATATGTCCAAATGCTTCTTTAGAACAACATTTTCTTGAATAATGTAACTATCAAAGGTAAAGTACAAAAACAAACTTTTAAGTAACTTTTACATAAAATACTCTGTAACTCTGTTTCCAATGAAGATAGGAATTTCATTTGTTTAGCAAAGTTTCATATTTATGCAAGTTCTAAAACTTTGCCAAATAAATCCTGCCTTTATCTTTTAACACAAAAAAGTTAGTACTTTCAATATATGAAAACCTGCTGTAACATATGCTCGCCGTACTCTAATATGGGTAGTATGGGAAAAATAAAACCTGCACGAGTTTAAGGAAAAGTATTGACATAATGATTCCACTTAAAGGGGTAAGTGGAAAACTTATATGTTCTTGAAATTATTGAAAAAATAAGCTAAAATCTGATATAACTTTGTAAGGAAAAGTCCTACAGATGTATAGTCTTCGGCAAAAATGTATGTTTTATGTGTCCTAACAATTCCTCTGAACAACACTTTCGTGTAAAATGCAACTAACAAAAGTGAGTACAAAAAACTAAATTTTAAGTAAGTTCCATATACAAACTTTATAACTTTGTTGTAATGAAGATAGGATTTTTATTTGTTCAACAATGTTTCATGTTTTTTAATCGTTTATAACTTTTTTGAATAAGCCTTTCCTCTATCTCTTAACACAAAAAAGTTAGTTTTTTTTTATTCTAGTAAGGTAAACTTTTCCTAATTTTTGCCAATTTGCAATCATACGGGTCCTTTATACAAACGATTGTTACGAAGACACTGTTAAGCTAGGATGAATGTGAAAGGCGCTATGGAATTAAGTTCCACTCTTTGCCTTATTGGACCACTGTGCAGCGGGGTAAGATCGCCAATGCTAATACTTTTAGTCATTTTGGTGCTATTTTTGAAATGAGAACTAAAGAAAGCTTGGTTTAAAAGCGTTGCTCGCCTGGCGGCAACAACTTTGAAAGCCCATATCTTTCGAACAAAAAATTACAACAACTCGAAATTTTCAGGAAGGTTTCGAAATGTTGTCAAAAATACAGATTTTTAGATTTTTCAGTATTTT
The DNA here is from genome assembly GCF_029784165.1 of Wyeomyia smithii. Taxonomy (NCBI): domain Eukaryota; kingdom Metazoa; phylum Arthropoda; class Insecta; order Diptera; family Culicidae; genus Wyeomyia; species Wyeomyia smithii. The sequence continues at coordinate 77,956,085 of NC_073695.1, forward strand.
ATTTTTCAGTGCTATGTATTATTTTTTATTTTCAGATTTTTCACTGCTCCAGAACATAATTTTTTAACATATTGTTTTGAATAGTTACTGTTGATAAATTGATTTTTATTTAAGGGGTTATAAACCTTTTTAGTTTTCAAAAAATCAATTTTTTTTCTGTATTATCTTTAAGTACATCTTCTTGAGAACATTTTCACAAATTTTCATAAAGATTTTAACAAAAGGAAGAAAGTTAGAGCGATTTGAAGCGTGCCTCCTCTCAGCCCCATAAGCTAAACTTGAAACTTTACACGCATATCTCGCAATGGTTGTTCTCAAAACTTTGCTGTGTTTACGATTACGGTCAAACTACTGAACCGATTTTCTTTTTGAAGTAGAATACTTCTCTCAGGAAGTTCGGCTACATAGAGATGTGAAATGAAAATCTAAAACCGAAAAAAAGTGAAAAATATGTCCAATTTCAAATACTAATAAATCGGTCAGTATCCGATGGATTTCCTTCGTTCTTGCAGCAATAGATTGGAAAATCTTCTAAGATTCTTCCCAAATGAAGATAATTGTAATTTTACTATTCAAACTATTGTACTACTGGAAATAGTCAAGTCTTGTCAAAACGAAAAATTCGACCTCTGATTGGTCATTATATGATCGCTTCCCAAGCACGGTCAACAGAATCATATACCTTGCAATTTAAAACATGCTATTTGGCCTATATAAGAGCCTGTTTCAGTCGAAGCCGCTCATAATAGTTCTAGACAGCGACAACAGCAGTCGTCCTCTCTTAGCAGCAGCACTAGCATTGCAGTAGATACCAGCAATGACGGAAAGCGGCCTCAGCTGTGGCGTAGCAATGGATAGCGCACTAGTTGCAGCGGATTCAAGCAACGATAGCAGCTGGGCCAGCTGTTGCAGGGACAGCGGATGCCAATGGCAGCGTATAGCGGCCACAACTGTAGGATGGCTACGGATAGCGTATGAGTTGCAGCGGGTATCAGCATCGATAGCAGCTGATGCAGTAAGTTTACTTTAGTGAAATGCAGTCTCTGTGCGATATTGGACACTAGTAAATGCATTCACATGAGCCTTCTAGTTTTGATTGTTAAATCAGCTTTCCACTGCTTATTTTATCACAAGGAATACTTTATTCGCACTGTCAGTGATAACACCAAGATGTGATCGGTATTTTCTCCGATATTGAATTGAACAACAAATTGTCCTTTTCAGGATGAAATAAAAACCTGATGATTGAAGAGTTAATATTTTCTTTTGAGTTAATTTACATTTTTAAATTTGTAAAAGCTATAAATTTTACTTCATCTCCGTGTCGCAGAACGTACTGAATTATCTTTTCCTCCAGTCATGAGTACGACATCCGAAAAATTTTCATTATCTGCATAAAATTAATAATACTAAAATTAATTTTTCGCATAACCAAAATTTAAAAATTGTCAAGCTCCAAACATGACAAGCAACTTACTACAGTCAGGTTTTTGTTTAACGCGGTTTTTTTACAAGGTTTTTTTACGCGGATTTTTGAATTAACGCGGTTTTTTTACGCGGATTTTTGGATAAGCGCGGTTTTTTTACGCGGATTTTCGAAGTAACGTGGTTTTTTTTACGAGGTACGTATTCCCCGCGTAGAAAATAAACCTGACTGTATATTATTAAAAATGGTCAATCTTTGTTGAAGCGCAAAATTCGATTGATCTGATTAGTCAACGTTTATTTGCTAGAAAAAATGACTGACACGCAAGCAGCCGGGTTATCTTTCTTGTAAAAGTATTCTACTTCAACCTTGCGGTCGTGGCTTTGCACACAACCCTCCTGTGATTTTTTTCAACTGTTCGTTATTGAATTACCTGGTCGTTGAACGATCGTTTTTTAAAACACAAAGCTTAACTTTGCCAGAAGAAAAATTTTTAATGCAATCGTTCAAAACATGTTTTTTTCGGAAAACGTTCCCGTTCACACAGGAACCAAAGAATTTATGAAAATGATCGTTCAGGTACCCGGCACACTTCTAAACCAATGGGCCACTATCGTAAACACAGCTAACCTCTGCAAAACAAGAAGCGTTTCGAGGGAACAGCCATTACTCCACTAATAATTGGTATTTCTTATGAACAAACGTGTGTTTTTGTTGTTGATTAACAGAACTTTCAGAAAGTTACTACAGTCATACCTCGTTATAAGGCAACCTCGAAATAACGTAACTCGATATAACGTAACTTTTACCTCGATATAACGTAACTTTTTAAAATGTATTAAAATTGAAAATAAATGATACAGCAAATAAATTGCTTTAAAAAAAAGTTTGTAGTAAGTGTTGAACCCAGTGAAACCAATGCGAAAGTTGTCCAAAATGGGCATAAGGAAGGTTTAAAAATACTAATATGTGATTGAAAATAGGTTTTCTTGCGTCCTTCAGTAACAATTCACAGTCTTGCATTGATTAAAAATTTTTTTTTGCTTGTTGAAATTTTCTCTAAATGGGCATAAGAAAGGTTTAAAAGTACTGATAGGTGATAGAAAATAGGTTTCCACGCATCTTTGAGTAACCATTAAAAAAAAATTGCTTCGATATAACGTAACGAAAATAAAAATAAAGTTGCCTTATATCGAGGTATGACTGTACTATTATGCAATAAAAAAGGTGCTACACGCTTGAAAAAATCCCAAATTTTGCCTTTTTTCCTCAAGCAAGGAGGTATATAACCCCTTAAAATAATCTTCTTAATTTAACAAAACCACTGGCCTGCTCACACACACGTTATTAAAATTATTTTTTCGCGTTTTTAACTGTACTTGAACAAGCTTTGCTAGAATTTGTACAATCGAATGTTCACAGTTGTTTTGTTTCTGAGGGATCCAAATAAAATTAGCATAGAACATTGATTATTTGGAAAATACTGACACTGTGCTTGAAAAACGTACAACCTAGAGAATGATATTTTTTTAAAAGCTCACCAAATTGTTTCTGTTTTTCATGAAAATCATCTCCTAGGAGTGCATTTCTAGCTCACTTATTTTTTTTGATTAACAAACAATTTAATTTGATATTATTGAACTGCGCCAATCTGAAATAAAATCCAACCCAGCCCAAAAATCCACGTCCAAAATTGACGGCCAACTAGAGAGACGCCATGTTGCCTCGGTTTGGGGTTGAGGCGAATGTCGAAGAAACTTGGGTTGGACTGCTGCCGGCAGGTGACGAACCGGGTGCATCTGTCTACACCGTCGTACGCTGATGGCGCAATGAACAATGCTATATGTTTCACGCCATTTCATTCCCTTCAAATGTTGCTCTGCTGACACTGCGTGCGCCGGTCCTTCGCAATCGGGACGTAAAAGCAATAAAACGAGCACTGAAAAGGTTTCCAGCAAAAGCTACTCTGAACGGCATTCGATTGATCATGTTGGGAGATGTTTCCCTCTCCGGCAGAGTTGTGTATGAATACAGTGTGAAACATAAGCCAAATAAGTGGGCGTGCTGGCACTTGACCAATCAGCGTCGTCTGGATGAAGCACAGGGGGGAAATAATGAAGCACCACACTTCATGCTAGTCGGTTGTTACACACTGTCGTTCGAGCTTGCGTGTGTTTGTGCTGGCAAACAAGTTTTTCCGTGATCCGTTTCCCATATGTTTTATTTCAGGTTTCGTTTTGATGTGTCTCTTCACGGGGTAGACTGGCTATCGATCACCACCCGAACCTGTCCGGCCGCGGGCTGTGTGCTGGCCAGGTTTGTTTTCTCTGTTGTTTTTCTTTGTTGTCGCTTATTGTTGCCTTCGGATTTTCTACCTCTTTTTGTCCATTTTCGCGAGCGTCGTATCGTGGAGGTTGGTACCACTTTGCGAGAAGAGCGCGAGCATGCGGTTTTCCATTGGGACGGCCACTGAGTGAGGCTATTCCATTGGCGCAAGCAGTTGCGAGGCGATTTTTTCACTGACTAGACGCGTGTTTACAAAGGGGTGCATAAATTCGCGAAATAAATAAACAATAAAAAAAAGGCTCACCGCTCCGCGACGACGACGACGGCGCTCGTTCTCGGCTGGGTTTCGCGACGGCAACCGCGGCGTGGGTGTGTGAGAAGCAAAAACCATCGATTGCGGCAGCTATTTTCCCAATGCAATAATCGATGGTGTGAAGAATAGCGATTGCACGTGAGGGCTGTCTGTCAGCATGACAAATGAATATTTCTGTTTTTGTATGAATTAAGTTTTCCTGCGAGTCGTAAGGCCGCAACAAAGTGACGGTACGCTGCGAATGAATTATTCCCAAGTGAATGAATGGGAGAGTGAGCTAATAATAATTGATACTGGGCGGAAAGCTGATTGGTGATACAAATAATAGCGAAGTGAAGTTGACTGGTGTCAAGTGGCCGTTTCCAGCGAAAGGATTATCGTTACTGACGGACTGCTCCACTGAGATTATACGAGATGACTGAAATGATTGACTTGCGAATGCATCAGCATATTGCACACGAGATCTACAGGCAGCAAATGTTGCAAAGGATTCCAGGTACGGAGATTATAAATAGTTGAAAAACGCAGAATGTACAGTGACAGTGGCAGTTACCACTGCCAATTTATTAATCGAATAATACCGTCTACTGATAACTAGCAATTTTCTGCACTATAGACATGATGATGAAACGTTGTACAGTCATAATTTTGAGCTCAATTACTAACATTATTAAAATTTGCATGATAAAAAATAACGCAGATCAATTGATACAATATCATACATATTGATTACAATAAATCATACCAGAGTCGCAATTTTTGTTACAAACTTATCTTGAAATGTTTATACCCAATAATTGCAACTTACTAAGAAAACTGCAGTTAAATAAACATATTAAGAGAAGCCTTATAATATTCATTGATCGTTTGTTTGGCGGCATTCATGCATCTACAGGTATATTAATATTTACTATACCAGTATCGCATATTCGCATACGATTATGGTTGGAAACTACTTTGCGATCTTATCATGTAAATAAACTTTATTGTTATGAATATTTATCTTTTCACGTCGTGTTTTAGCATAAAAGTCATTAGTGTTTACTGGAGTAGAAATTGCGTATGCGTAGCCAAGTTGTTAATGGCTTAATATTTATTGTAGGTCTGAACCTAGACAACGTGTTGAATGCGCATAATGCCAATTTATTCAGATTTATTTCAAAACCGGTAAATAGTTCTGACAGTAATATTTCACCTATGGGATTTAATCGTACTGTCTAAGCTAACAGGTTGCAGTCGATGACACTAAAAATTATTCGCTTGTGAGATCAACAAGTAATTACTACATTAAACTGAGGTGTCAATGTAAATTACATGACACTTTCTAATTGCATGCTTGAAGTTGCGCGTGTGACAATAATTTAATATATATTGAACAACTTTTAAGAATGAAATTTCTGCCAAGTAAAATTCTAGTGTCTAAATCATGCATCATACAATCATTTATTTAATTTTAATTTCTCAATCTATTGATCATCTGATTGTTCTTAAGGGTTGTTTCTTGTTTTTTTATGGGTTGCTTTCCTTCATTTACATTAATTTACAATTTAGTGAGTGTAAATGAATGTAAGTGAAAATAATCATTGAACTGCTTATGAGAATTTACAAGCTACCTAATTACTCTTGAAAATCGTGTGATGGTTGTTGGCGAAACAAAAACAAAAAACGGCATCCTTAAAAAGTGTTTCAACGAACATCAATTCTATAATTCTACAGGCAGAAAGCCACAACTCTAATAGTATTATTTTAAAATAATAGCTATTCGATTGATGGGCTTAATCATTTTTTCGAATAATCATTTGTAAGAAATAAAATGTATTTCAGAGATATGTGCAATTTCATATGTGTTTGAATGTTTTGTTTCAAATGTTTGGTATAGTTGGCCTGTAAGCTAACAAAAACTTGTTATTAAGAGTGAAAATAAGCCCAGCAGAAATTATCAGGGTATATTTTTGTGATGAATTGAATTGTTCGTGTAAATCTATTCCAGAATTTATAAGTTCGAACGAGAAAGGCTGGGTTTCACCGCTAGGTGGATTAACTCGGGTTTTTGCCTTTCTTCTAGAAAGGTATAACAATCACTAGTAAAACCAAAGGTATAAAAGTAGTCCAATGGCCGAATGTATGTATGCATGTGTGTGTGTGTGTGTGTGTGTGTATGTGTGTGTGTGTATGTGTGTGTATGTATGTGTGTATGTATGTGTGTATGTATGTGTGTGTATGTATGTGTGTGTATGTATGTGTGTGTATGTATGTGTGTGTATGTATGTGTGTATGTATGTGTGTGTATGTATGTGTGTGTATGTATGTGTGTGTGTTTGTTTGTGTGTGTGTATGTGCAACTTTTTTTTCTCACCCACTTTTCTCAGAGATGGCTGGACCGATTTTCATGGTAGTATATGCAAATGAAAGGTCTAGTTGCGCCATAGGTTGCTATTGAATTTTATTGTAATCGAATTTTTAGCTTAGAGGTTATGTATCCAAATGTAAAAATCTCGAAACATCAATATCTCAGAAACCACACAACCGATTTCAATAAAATTGGTGTCAATTGAACGGGCTCTCTCCAAGACCCTTAACTTATAAATTTCGTAATAATTTAACAAATGGTTTAAACGTTATGTGACGAAAAGTTATACTGAAGCTATTTTATCTCACTCATTTTTCTCAGAGATGGCTGAACCACAAAATTAATGTCAAATAGCAATAGCTTGCTATTGAATTTCGTTTAAATCGGACTACAACCTTGTCCGTATAAACATGTGAAATCACGTTATAAAAAGAAACAAAATCCAAAGACTGCTTAACCTCACTCACTTTTCTCAGAGATGGCTGAACCGATTTTCACGAAATCAGATACAAATGAAAAGTCTAGTGGCCCCATAGAATGCTATTGAATTTCATTGTCATCGTACCTTTAGTTTGGGCACTGTGTTTCAACATGTGAAAATCACGAGACTTTATTATCCCTTAAACCACGCAAACACTTACAAAACTGGTGTTAAATGAAATGCCTTGAAAATCCTTAACTAATGATTTTTATAATAATTAAACATGTGGATCAAAAGTTATTAAGAGAAACGTGATCTGGATGCTGGTTAAACTCATTCATTTTTGCTTAGAGACGGCTGGACCGATTTGCACCAAATTAGTATTGTATGGTCTAGTTGCCCTATAAGACCCTATTGAATTTTATTGTAATCGGACTGTCACCTTGTCCGTTATGTACGAAAATGAGAAATCACTTTTTGAAAGGAAACATATTCCAAAGTCCGCTAAAGCTCACTCACTTTTCTCAGAGACGGTTTAATCAATTTTCACAAAATTAGTGTCAAATGAAAGGTCCAGCAGCAGAGATTTTTGCAATCCTTGAATGTGCGAATGTGTGTCTGACTAGGAAATACAAACATGCAAATATTTGTATTTTCTCTGACAGTCAAGCAGCGCTGAAAGCACTTGATGATTATAAATGTACATCCAAGATTGTCTTGGAATGTATTCCCACATTGCGACAGCTATGTCAAACAAACTCAGTGAATTTGTATTGGGTTCCAGGACATTGTGGCATTGGTGGGAATGAAAAGGTAGGCGAACTTGCAAAACAAGGATCTAACTCACAGTTTGTTGGCCCAGAACCTTTCTGCGGTATATCAAGCTGTGCAGTGAAAATGGAGCTTAAACGCTGGGAGGAACAAAAGGTGATAACCGATTGGTTGGATGTCAAAAAGTGTTCCCAATCTAAAAGATTTCTAAAACCAAACGAAAATCATTCGAAAAAGCTCCTAGAGCACAACAAACAAGCTGTTCGTACATACGTCGGCCTAGTAACGGGGCACTGTCCGAGTAGATATCATTTAAAGAACATTAAAAACTTATTTTCAAAGAGCACATTGAGAGTATACAAGCCAAGTGCATCAAATATACAAGATGTTTATATCCTCTCATTAACAGAATTCTAAACTTTGTTTAAAGAACAAACTTTTGATTTACAAACAAATTTTTAGACCAGCAATGCTTTATGCTGTACCGATCTGGTCAAGTTGCTGTCAACAAGGAAGAAAACGCTCCAAAGGATTCAGAATAAAATTCTGAAAATGATTTTGAAGCGTCCTCCTTGGTTTGGTACACTCGAATTACATAGACTTACTGGTGTTGAACCATTAGAAGCTATGTCAAATAAAATTATCAACAATTTTCGACAAAAATCGTTGCAATCCTCAATTGCTACGATAAGCTCTCTTTATAGCCAATAAGTTAGCAATTAAGTTAGTTGTAAGTTTAGTTCCCCTTTTCTGACAAGTAGGTTTAAATCCCTAGGAATGATAAGTCCTAATTGCGAAAGCAAACAAATCCTAACAATCAAAATTACAAATTTCTAACAGTGTTGAGAAGTCACAATTTGTGATTGGACACACATACTCATTATTTACTAATATTTATCATAAATACTTAAGCTACTAACTAATCCCCCCCTTAAAAAAAATTTAAAGAACATTGGCCGGGTTCAGGATGATATCTGTCGCTTTTGTAATATGGAAAGCGAGACATCGGAACATCTGCTGTGCAGTTGTGGTGCATTATTTAAACGCAGATCAAGGTTTCTTGGCAATGGCTGTTTACAGCCCAAAGAGATTTGGTCTTTGAATCCTGGGAAGGTGATTGACTTCATAAACCATATTTCACCTGACTGGGAGCGTGTCGGTGCAGGTACCTGATCACTCAACAATAGTGGTCATTGCATTTTGCAAGGGGACACGTATAGCGATTGACTGGGATATATTACAAAAGTTCACTTCAATGGACAACGTTATTCTAATCCCCTAACAAAAAAAAAAGGTCCAGCAACCCCATACTACACTATTTAATTACACTGTAATCAGGCTGTAACTTTGTCCGTTATGTACCAAAATGTGGAAATCACAAAACTTCATTTCCACAGAAACAACACAACCGATCTGAACAAAATTGGAATCAAATGAACGGGTTACCTTCAAAACCTTCAACCAATGAATTTCATAATGATTGGACATGTGGTTCAAAAGTTATGAAAAGTAATGTACTCCGAAGACTTTTTAAACTCACTCACTTCCCTCGGAGATATTTTTTTTGCTATATTAAGGTGGCTTTTAGTCACAAGCTGGTTCGCCTCCGTTTTCCTCGGAGGTGGCTAGACCGATTTCAGCGTTCTTGCTTAAAAGATTCTAAATTATTTTATTACAGTCAGACTTTTACTTTAACCATAATGTATCAAATTGTAAAATTAACGGAATTCTCTTATCTCAAAGATAACATAACTTGTTTGAACAAAACAGGTGTCATACGAACGGGTTGTCTCCAACAAGTAATTTATTTCATAGTAATTTATGATGTGGCTCAAAAGATTTGGAAAGAAACGTAACCCAAAGACTATTTAAAACCAACTGCTTAAAATAAAATATGTGGCCTCAACAACATTTTTATCTAAGTTGAAGTTTTTCGGCGTTGCTAAGAATTAATTTGTTCGAAATTAGGAATAATTTTTTTTTCATTTTACATCTCATTTCAAAAATATAACGTCAAATTTCATACATTATACTTTTATGTTATGAATTCATTTATTTGAAATACAACATCACTATTCTGGGTACGCAAAGAGTGGAAGTACCTTTATTGGATCGTATTTGGCAATTCTATGATGCAGTGACATTTGTTCCAAACCAATTTTGATTAGTTTTGAAAAATTGTAAACAATAAGAAAAGTAGGTATTGTGTGAGTAAAATATTTCCTTCATCATCTTTAGTAGACGATTAAAGGTTTTGCCTTTCTCCTAGAAAGGTATAGCAATCACTGCAAAAACTGAAGGTATAAAAGTGCTCAAAAGGGCCGAATGTCGTATATCACTCGACTCAGTTCGACGAGCTGAGCATTTTCTGTATGTGTTTGTGTGTGTAACACTCTCCCAATCTCACTCGATTTTCTCAGAGATGGCTGAACCGATTACAATGAAATCAATTGCAAATGAAACGTCTAGTTGCCCTATAAGAACCTATTGAATTTTATTGTAATCTGATTTCTAGTTTAGAGGTTATATATCAAAATTAAAAAAAATATCTCAGAAACTACACAACCGATTTGAACAAAATTTGTTCACCTTCACTATTTAATTCTACTTTCACTATATCATTCTATCATGATAGAATTAAATAGTGAAAGTGAATAAAAAGTGAAAAGTGTAGTGAAAATTTTTCTATCAAGACGCTCGAACATAAATTTGTTTCAAATGAACGGGCTACTTAAAAAACTCTTAAATTTGGAATTTTATGGAGATTGAACTTGTGGTTCAGAAGTTATGGAAATAAACGTTTTCTGGAAACTATTTAATCTCACTCATGTTTCTCAGAGATGGCTAGACCGATTTTCATAAAATCAGTGTCATATGGAAGGTCTAGTTGCCCCATAAGACCCTATCGATTTTTTTTGCAAACGGATTATTACTTTGCCTGTTATGTTTAAAAATGTGAAATCCAGCTATGAAAAGAAACATATTCCGAAGACTACTTGGACTCACTCACTTTTCTCAGCGATGGTTGAACCGATTTCCACAAAATTAGTGTCAATTAATAAGTCTAGATGCCTAATAACACCCTATTGAATTATACTGTAATCGGACTGTAACTTCGTCTGTAATGTATCGAAATGTGAAAATCACGAAACTTCATTATCTCAGAAACTACACAATCGATTTGAACAATATTGATATCAGATGAACGGGCTAGTTAAGGGTTAACTGATGAATTATGATTGAATACGTGGTTTCAAAGTTTGGTTGCCCTATACGTTCCCTTTTCATTTGATTGTAATCAAACTTAAGCCACCGTTATGTATTAAATTGTTAAAAAAACGAAAGTCTATTATCTCAAAGATTACACGACTTATTTGAACTTAACTAGTGTCATACAAACGAGTCATATCTCAAACTTATAAATAACAAACTTCATAACAATTTGATATGCTGTTCAAAAGTTTTGGAAAGAAAAGAAATTCAAAGATTATTCAACACTATACCTGCTTTGATCAATATATATGACCTCAACATGATTTAAATGTGGTATCGTACTATTTGAACGTTCCCGGTATCGCACGTGATTAAATTGTTCGAAATTCAGAGTAATTTCTTTTATTTCGCTATTTCTTAAGCACTAACATTACGTCAAATTCTTCAATTACAACATCAATATTTTAGAACCCGAAGAGTGAATATAAATACCTTTATTAGATTTGGGCATTCATGTAAATCTATTTTTACAAATAATAAGTTTGAATGAGAAAGGCTGAGTCTGACCGCTAGGTGGATTAAATTTGGTTTTTTAGTAATTGTTGCTTTCTAGAACATTCTCCCTCGTCATTTTGATCAGTTGTTAAGCTATCACTTTATTAAAAATAAATATGTTAATCCTGAATTTTGCCATTGAATGCAATCTTGTAGAGCACAGTCAATATATCGCAAAGTTTCATTCATATCAAAGACCGTCGCATGCACTAATTCAGCTATTCGGCGTGGAAGAATTTTAATAGAGCAGTGTTTTCATTAGTGTTCAAAATGTTTGATAGCTACAAACTCTTATTCAAAACACCCCAGACGTTTGATTCTCTATTTATGCTCGCTAAACGTTTTTTTCTGCGGAAATAATGTTAAAAAAGAGTTTATATTTTTGACAGATCAGGATCAGAGTGCACAATGCCGATATAGTAGATGATGATAATGCAGATTTTGTTCATTCATTGTGCGGTATAAGGATAAGTGACTTTTCACCTACGCGCACTAGTAAACTTTTAAAACCGTGTAAAGTTGCTTTTGTTTCCTCCAGACTGTAAATCATCGCATCTCGTTGTTTCGACTTTTAACCACTTCTTGCCATTTTTGATTCCTGGTCATAAATGAAAAATTTATCAAGATCCACAAGTTTTCAATTAAATATTTGTCCAGCTGCTAGGATCATAGAATTGCAAATAAAACAGCGATTTGTTTATATTTTCCGCAATGAGTGGCACTAACATATTCGTACGTAAATAGGACTATTGTAAAAAAAATTGAACATTTTTGCTATAATTTATTGTGGTTATTGTTGTCGTTCAATCTATACTGTGTTTCAATAAATTCTGTTATCAACCATGTTGATATAATACGTAACAAATCTCCGGGCCAAAGAACTAATAAAAATATACCATAAGAAAAAAAACAATTACTGATGTTCGCAGTTGTTGTTTAGAAAATGACTGTTAATGCTACAACCTAAACTCAAATTTTTTGAATGATGCAATTTTCTGCAACTCAAAAAGTGTTCGAAATGCTACAATCTACTTTCTGTATATTTTTTACCACTGCGCAACAGAGAAATTGGTTTAAAAAATTGGTTTACAGATTGGAATTACTGTGAGACTGATTGAAGCACATAACAATGAAGAACCTGTATCACTTATAGGTATAATTTCAGTGACAGTGACAATGGACTAACGAAATTTTATATTTGATCGTTCATCTGCATTTGACGATTGTTCTCCGTTAAATCAATCAGACTCCACGTTCTTTAAGGGGTTTTGTAAGATTAGAATAGCAGTCAAGAATAATCTTGAAAATTTCGGACATGGATTACCCCTGTTGCAATTCCGATGCATTTCAATTCACTAACTTTTAGTGGTCGTCTGTTTTTATTTTTTGATAAAAAAAATTTGAGCTTGCGTCGATAGCTGGATTTTAAATCTATCTTCATTTATTGGGTAATAAAAAATAAAGAAATCGCTCTTTCAACACAAGTCCAGATGAGTATCCATCCTATTTGCTTGCATTACATGTAGTAAAGTAGAACAGTATTCAGGAACAAAGTCGAACTTTTCCGCCTAGCTTTCGATGAAACCCAAGCGGCCATTCTGGTTTTTCTTGCATCGTACCCTAAAATTCCCATCAGCGCGGATCTTCGTGTGAGGTTTGCTTACACCACCGTTGCTTTGCTCATAATCATCGACGAACAGACGGCAGATGAGAGCAGACTATGCGCGGCCGACTTCCAGCGAATCCTGTAATCGATGGATGATCAGCACACCACCGTTACCACTCTCCTCTTTCTTGTCCTCGTCCTCCGTCTCATCCGATTCGCTCATTGGAATCCTGTTTGTTTTAGGAAAATTAGTCCCATCTCAATCTTTCATCTGTTGGTTTTTCGATTTTGAGCCTCTTTTCGGCTGTGACGTGCCGAGCACCGATGATCTTCACCACAGGAGATGATTAATGTTTGTTGAAGGAAAAAAATGGAAAATTTGGATCGCTGAGCACATATGTTGATGCGTACGTCGAACATAAGGGATGATTTGGCACCGAAGGGCAGTGCTGTAGGGTGTCCTGCAAGCTACGATGAAGGGATCGTTGTCTAGATAAAACAAACAGTTGAATTGAGTGTGGAATAATTAATTTTGTTCCTGGGAAAAATGCAGGGCAAAAGGTGAGCGATGAATGTCTAGCGAGAGAATTTTAACAGGTTGAAATGTCAATCTTGATACGTTGGAACAAATTTTCAGCTGAAAGATGACGATCGAAACGATTGACGCCATGTCTTGGAAAGAATGTTGGAGAAATGCGGGTGTCAGATTGATTGATTTTTTTTTGTTAGAAAGTTACTTGATAAATGATAATTCAGTTCCAATTCCATGTCGATTTCTGCAAGGGTATTCGATCATAGGAATAAATATACGATCGTCATTTCTCGTAGAGAATTGTTACGCAACTGCTAATTATAGCAGCGAACTTGTCACATTATCGCTAGATCGTCAATTTTCTCTCCTCGGTAGCTGACCGAAAACAACATCCATGTGCCAAAAACTAACAAACCATTAGAGGGACGAATTTTGGCACACCATTCCCTCTCGCCGTAAGCTAGAGTACATTCCACAGTGAAAACAACAAACCCAGCAAACAATCCAACTCGTGCAGTTAGAACCTCATGCGTGGTTTTCAATTTCCCGTAGATAATTAAAAGAAACATCTCATTTCCTCTTGTCACTCATAACGGTTTGGTGGTGATGAACGGCGTCCGAGAAAAGTGTTGACGAAAAATGTTACACTCGGGAAGAAAGATGGCAGCAGAGCATTCAATGCTACCGTCAGTAACAGCAAGAAACGGCAATTGCCAAAAAGCATGGCGAGCAACAGCATAAAAAAGCTCGATGAAAACACAGTCAAGTACGCGATGCGAACAGCGAGTAATTACAACCGAAAGAGCAGTTTCGTAAATTATGGTCGCATAATTAACAGTTCTCGAGCTCGCACGGGTCGCCTTGTTCGGGTCCACCCGGGCCAACCTCGCGTGTAGTCTTCTTCGTTCCGGTGCGATGGCCGTAACGCGGATTGGTGATACGGTTGCCGTTGTTTGTGCATATGGTAAAGTCGTTACAACATGAACACTTGATTTGCGAAAATTTGTTTTTTCATGGCCACAGTGTTTATGGACATATTCGTATTGGTTCATTCTTTGCGAATAGTAAAACTAATGTTTGAAACTACGAGTAATATTGTTCAAGCGATCACCACTTGGTACTTCAGCGGCTTAGATGTTTTGTTCGAATTGAAACAAGGTCACCTTCAGATACTCAAGCTCGCATTATCAGAAGGCATGTAATGAGCACGAGTAGAACAAGCACGAGTGGGAAAGTTGTGAGCATAAATATGTAGAAATTATACCTGGGAGTAGCAAATTGTTCTTGGAGAATGGATCGTTGAGCAAAAAGTCATCAGAAACGCTTTAAAATTATTTTGGTACGTAGCGTAGTCACTGAATGCTCGAGCAGTAATATTAAAAATCAAACTGAGAAACAATTTAATAGTGTAAAATCTCTAGTAAACTTTTCAGTAAACCAAAAGATTGGACAACGTTGTAGCTAGCGATGGGCAATACTATGAATGATTTATTAGTAAGTATTTTTACGAAAAAAGTTGCATTTTTTTCTCCAAAGTACAACAAAAATGCAACTTTATTTTGAAAGGATAGTTACTTATAAATCTTTCAATCATTGCTCGTCACTAGCTACAACTTTGTCTCATCTTTTGGGACTGTCCATGAATAAATCCATGTCTTGATGTTTTTCCATGGGCAGAACTGTTGATCAGCCAGGCCATGTGTCATCGAACAGAAAAAGTAATATTCGGAAGGTGCAATATTTGAGAGATATGGTGGGTGAAGTTGAATCCTTTTTGAGTGTTTCCAAGCTAGTTTCAATGACTTTGGCAGTATGGGGCCGAGCGTTGTCATGCAGTGGAATCTGTTTTTCGTACCTGTTTGTAGTCATTTTTCGCGCTGGGCTAGGCTTATTCGCTTCAATTGAAGGCGGTATCGTTAGCCAGTGATGGTTTCGGTCGGTTTCAACAGCTTATAATAAAAACCCCTAACTTAGTCCCACCAAATACAGAGCATAATCTTCGCAGCGTGTATATCCGGTCTACCAGGCGTGGAATCATAGCCGGGCAATCCCTATGACCTCCTCTTCTTTGGATTGCTGTAATAAATCCATTTTTCATCACTCGTCACGATGCGATGAAAAAACCTTTCCTTTTTCGCTGCTAAAACAGTTGTTCACAGGTAAAAAACGAGGCTCAACGTCCCATGGCTGCGAATCATAAGGAACCCAAGTTTCATGTTTTTGAATCATTCCCAAAGCATCCCAATCGCTTGCTGTCCCTGCGCTTGGCATGGATCCGCATCAAGCAATTTTTCAATTCAGTGTTTTCGAAGGCTTTTGGTCTTCCTTTACGTGAAAGTCGTCAACATCGAAATTACCGTAAAGCAATGGAGCCAATCACGGCACATTTTTTTTCTTCACATATAAATCACGGCACAAATCCGTTTGTTTACTATATGAGTCAGCTTTGTTCATCACGTTTTAGATATGTTGGAATTGACCAGCACTTACTGCTTACTGCTTACTGCCATCTGAAAGCAAAGCCTTGGTACTACATTCCGATTTGGAACTCGACCTTCTGTTTATTAATACACAGACTTCGCAGCCAACTGTTTAGTGTACAGGACAATTTCGGGGCTAGCGCTACGATCCTACTGACACTAACAGTCTTCTCCCGAGCCGAGACTCAACCTACGACGACTGGCTTGTTAGGCCAGCATCGTATCTCGGGACCAGCTGGGAGAGCAGCTGGTACCATCTATTGACAAAACAAAACAAGAAACTAGTTGCGCATTTTATATTCACTAACGCTCAAAAGTTTAGAAGAAGGTAGAGCATTAAAAATTATCGAAAAATTCTTAAAAACAAATCAACATTCGAAAACCATAAAAAAAGACAAGTTGCCAACATTTTATAAATTCCTATAGGTTTTATAAATTTCGGCGTTTTTACGTATCCACCAAACCATGCATTAACTTCAATAGAATTAAATCACAGGAGCATTTATATCTTACCCGCGTAACAAATATATAGGAATACAATAATGGTTGTTATGTTGTGAACAAAACAAAAGAATGGTTGTTTAAAAAGCTAGACCCCATAGTCGTCAAGAGGCAAAACAGTATCTAGCGAACCTTCTCGAACACAATCTCGAACACAGGCCAGATTTATAATCGGAACTAAAACAGTTTCCAATCGGACTGAATTAACATCATACTCTAAAACTACGTTACGATTCTAGAGCTAGAACCAGGACTGGTGTTTTCGCTCAGATATCAACCATTAATTTTTGCTACTTGTTTTATTTTCTTATGAAATTCACAATTCATAAAAACAATTGATTAGGAATCATTCCTCCATGAGATTGGGATTTAGTCTACTAATTAGTTTGAACCTCTCAGGGAAACTATGTTTGGTAATAATATTGGCCGAAGTCAGCGCGAATCGGAGTAGTAAGCGTAAAATAAAAGGGTGAAAAGCATACTCACAAGCACGAATTATCACACTCACCTACTCTCTATAGTGATATTGCTAATAACACTGGTAAACACAAGTTTTGCGTTGGCGCTCAATCTAGAAGAAAATAAAAGTCTATAACGTATTAACCACTCCTGTGAATTTTGGTGCCTCTAGTGAAGATAACTTTAGCAGAGACTTTAATGAGTTTTCCCATACGCCAACGTGGAAGCGACGAACCCGGCGAGCAATAAATCTGTGGTCTTTGACGCACTTTTGCATTCACACAAAATTTACAGGAAGGGCTAAAAAGCTATAATCTTTTTAAGGCAACTTCCTTGAGCTTCAAGGCAATATTTTTTCGCTTTTATCGATCAATGTAATAGATTTGCGGATACAGCAAACACTCGGGCGATATCACAAATGATCAATGACATTGATTTAATTATTCTGGTAGCAGTGATGAATCCATACAGAAGTTAAAAAAACGGGTGACAACTAAAAATTTGGATTGTTTTTTCTCATGCTATTAAAGAAAAAATCAAAACTTTGTTTAAACATTCGATCTGGTACTTCTTGATTGATAGCCAAACTACTAAGCTTGAACAATAATTTAGATAAAAAGAAAAAATCCTTTTTTGTCCTATACTCTGAACGGTCTTACCTCTCTGGCGTATTATTGCTGAAGTTTGCAGGACATTAACTATACACAGTCGAAACCAGAAGATTATCGCTTTCGAAATGGTTGACCGTGAATTTTTTGCCGGCATTCTTGTGCCGTTCAGTTAGAACTGTACAATGCGCTTGCGCAACGCTTCCTGTTTCGACGCCATTTTGAACAGAACTGTGCATGCAAAAATAAAAAAATAAAAAAATACTGGCATGAAGAGCAGAGAGGGCTCTCTGGGCATGCTTGTTGCTAATATATAAATATTTATTAAAATGAACATCTTTGAAAAAATTCCAAATTTTTAGTTGTCACCCGTTATGCATCGGAATTTACAACATTTAGTTACTCTCAGGAACTGATTTCCAAAATCAAATTCACAAAAAATGAACAATTTGCAACATTTAGCTATGCTCCGTGGCGTAGCTAGAGTTTCTACCTGGGGTAGTGGTGGGAAAAGTTTGTTTTATATCAAAATATAAATTATGCAGTTGAGAAAATATTCAAGAGAAAGAACAGGAAAGAACACGTAACAGATGAAGTGTTTTTCTGCTATCATCATTGATTCCGCTTACCGTGCAACGCACGTGCTGTCTAAATTAAACTAGTGCTGATACTAGACACCTAGCAGCGAAAAAAAGACAAAAAGAAATAGCGATAAAGTTTTCCCTTCTCGGTAACTATAGGTGACAAAATTGTTTCTCTCCGGGATTCCAGTAGATTAGGTTTAAGCAGAATTTGTTCAGTAAAATTCATCTAGCAATAAATTAGATTTCGAGTGGTCACTACTTTCTCCGCAGAAACGGTGACTTAAAAATCACAAGTCCCTGGCAATGGTCTAAAAAATTAACTGAGCCTTTGCAAACGGAATCGCGGAACTCAAAGTGATTGAAGTTTCACTTTTTTGACCGATGAAAAAAGCATGAAATTTCCGATATTCGAACATTTTTTTGACACGATTAAATTGATTTTTCAGAAATGCATGAAACCCTGAGATCTGGTGCTGTCTCCAAAAAAAAAAAATTGTTGCAAAGATCGGCTTTCCCGGGAATCAGAGTGTTTTCTAGCTTGAAGCCTCTCCCAGAAGCCAAAGCCAAAAAATGTTTTCGAAAAACTTCAGATGATAATTGTGTCCTTCCAAAATAAAAACAATGTTTTCTATTTTCTCTTTATCCAAGTTGTTCAGCTAACATTGTGTAGTTTTCGTAGAAAAACTCAGATTTTGAAAAATTGAGCTTTTCGAGATAGGGTATCGAACGTCTTCGTCAGTCGTTTTCTTCGGCAGTTTTTTTTGCAGCAATCTTATGCAAAAGGGGGCCGATGAAAACCACTGACGAAGACGTTCGATACCCTATATAACATAATTTGTATTTATAATCTTGTGTTTTTTTCAGTCTTACGGTGAATATTCTTTCTGAGAGGACAAAACTGTTGTCCATAACTTTACCAAAGAAATCATGCCAATCAAACAAACGGTTCTAGTCTTAATATTATTCTTTTTTTTAAAATTAATTAACCTTTAATTTGATTTTTTTCTTGATCTTGGTCCCCGCCTTTAATTTGATTTTTTCTTGATAATTTTTTTTTGCGGTTTATATTTCTTTTGAAAACATAAAATTGTTAGCTACAACTTTGCCAAAGGTGTCACTTGTCTAACAAAGCATTTTGGCGCTTTTGGCCATGTTGACATAGGACCTTTCCAAATATTAATCGTGATTCTAAAAATATTTCTAATAGCACAAAATGACATCTTCAGCCTATAGGAACATCTGTCAGCCAGATAAACAATTAACAGTTGAAAAAACTAAATTGGGATTTCTTATGAAATTTCTCAATAATTGAAAAAAACGTCATCTTGTTGTTAAAAAATAATGCCTAAAAGAGCGTTGATGGTTGTCAAATTATTTTTTTGGGTGCTTATGATAGAAAACCAATTCATTAAAAAAATCAGTTCTTGAAACCAAAACAGAGAATTGACTATTTTTATACGTGCTTTTAATCTGTTTTAATCACAATTGAAACCTCTTGTAATTTTTGGAAACCTTTATAAACACAATTTACAATTTCTAGCTTGAACGTTATTTCTCGATACAATTTTGACTACACTGACAAGGTTATAACCTTTTTTTTTTGAATTGTTTTGATGAAAAGTGTTAAATTGATCATATATCATTTATAACATCACAAAACCTAAACTGATTTCTAAGGTTAAAGGTAATAAAATTATTTCAATTTATTTTCAAGTTTCAGGAAATTTGTGAACAAGATTTTCTACAACTCATAAATACAAAATATGAAAATAAAACCAAACGAGATTTTTTATGGTAAACTTGCCTAGAAATCGGATATGAAGCAACATGAATTGAAAAAAAACCTAAATTAATCCACCTAGCGGTCAGACCCAGCCTTTCTCATTCAAACTTATATCAAATTGTTATGAAGTTTGTTATTTGTAAGCTTGAGAGATGACTCGTTCGTATGACACTATTTATGTTAAAATAAGTCGTGTAATCTTTGAGATAATAGAATTTCGTTGTTTTATTAACAATTTAATACATAACGGTTGCTTAGTTCGATTATAATCAAATGAAATGGGAACCTATAGGGCAGCCAAACTTTGAAACCACGTGTTCAATCATTATTCATCAGTTAACCCTTAACTAGCCCGTTCATCTGATAATACTATTGTGTGGTTTCTGAGATATTGATGTTTCGTGATTTTTACATTTTTAAACATAACCTCTAAAATAAAAATCCAATTACAATGAAATTCAATAGGGTCTTATGGGGCAACTAGAACTTTCATTTGCATATAATTTCATTAAAATCGGTCCAGCTATCTCTGGGAAAAGTGAGTGAAAATAAAAATCTGCACATACACACACATACATACAGAAAATGCTGCATACATACAGCTCGTCTAACTGAGTCGAGTGATATATGACATTCGGCCCTTTGGAGCACTTTCATATCTTCGGTTTTGCAAGTGATTGCTATACCTTTCTAGGAGAAAGGTAAAAAGTTAAAAAAATTATTAATTAGGAGTAAAATATTCGTGCTGAAGAAATAGCGGAATAAAAGAAATGACTTTGAATTTCGTACACTTCAATCACGAGCAATACCGGGAAAGTACGAATAGCACAATACCAAATTTAAATTTTGTTGAGGCCACATGTTTTGATGAAAGCAGTTACAGTTTTAAATAGTCTTTGAATTTCGTTTCTTTTCATAACTTTTGAACCACATATCAAATTGCTATGGAATTTCTTACTTGTGAGTTTGAGAGACAATCCGTTCAAATGACACTAGATATGTTTAAATAAGTCGTGTGATCTTTGAGATAATAGACTTTCGTTGTTTTTATAATTTAATACATAACGGTTGGAATTAAAATACGATTATAGTCAAATAAAATGAGAACCTATAGGAAAGCCAAACTTTTCATTTGACACTAAGATTGTTGAATTTAATCCAGGCATTTTTGGGAAAACGAGTGAATTTGAAAAGTCACCGGAACATTTTTCTTTTCACAATTTTTGAACCACGTGTTTAATCACTGGTGCTTATTACGGGAGTCACTTCACGGTGAAATCAGAGTGAAGTGAACAAAATCCTAATACGGGACTCACGTAAGTGAGAAAAACGACGCAAAGTGACATCTGCCGTGGAATCTGGGTTATTATGAGTTTCATATCAGTGAAGTGAGAACGGAAAAAGCGACGATGCTTATTACGGGAGTCACTTCACGGTGAAATCAGAGTGAAGTGAACAAAATCCTATTACGGGACTCACGTAAGTGAGAAAAACGTCGCGATGTGACATCTGCCGTGGAATCTGGGTTATTATGAGTGTCATATCAGTGAAGTGAGAACGGAAAAAGCGACGTTTCGCGTGGAATTATTTCACGACCATTTTGAACGGTGAAATGATTCCACGAAGCTGCCATAAGTCTTAAAGTTGATTGATATGTGATCTAATAGTAAATATTGGATTTATTCTTCAGTAATGAAGCGAATCAGAGTTTGATCCGTGCCTTAAAACGGTCAATTTTTCATTTTTTTGCCCGATGAAAAAAATGCAAACTAGTTCAGGAAATTTTCGATGCCGAAAAAAACATTTTTTTTGATGCCGAATGTCTTAGATATGCAGAACACGTCAAGATCTGGTGTTATCTAAAAAAACGGGAAAAAACGACTTTCTGGGACTAAGACATTTTTGAGCTGGGAAACAATCTCATTTCACTTGTCCTATTCTCAATTTCACTTCACTGTCAATCTCACTCCACGGAGGTGATTTTTGTCACCTCACTTGAGGTGGAATCGGGAATAGGTCTAAAAAGGTGAAGTGAGCGTGAGAGTGAAATATATTTCACCGTGAAGTGACTCCCGTAATAAGCACCGACGTTTCGCGTGGATTTATTTCACGACCATTTTGAACGGTGGAATGATTCCACGAAGATGCCATAAGTCTTAAAGTTGATTGATTTGTGATCTAATGGTAAATATTGGATTTATTCTTCAATAACGAAGCGAATCAAAATTTGATCCGTGCCTGAAAGCGGTCAAATTTTCATTTTTTTGCCCGAAAAGGAAATTTGCGATACCGAAAAAAACATTTTTTTTTATGCCGAATGTCTTAGAAATGCAGAACACGTCAAGATCTGGTGTTATCTAAAAAAACGGGAAAAAACGACTTTCTGGGACTTGGACATTTTTGAGCTGGGAAACAATCTCATTTCACTTGTCCTATTCTCAATTTCACTTCACTGTCAATCTCACTCCACGGAGGTGATTTTTGTCACCTCACTTGAGGTGGAATCGGGAATAGGTCTAAAAAGGTGAAGTGAGCGTGAGAGTGAAATATATTTCACCGTGAAGTGACTCCCGTGATAAGCACCACTATAAAATTCATCAATTAACCTTTAACTAGCCCGTTCATTTGATACCAATATTGTTCAAATCGGTTGTGTACTTTTTGAGATAATAAAGTTTCGTGATTTTCATATTTTGATACATTACAGACAAAGTAACAGACTGATTACATTGAAATTCAATAGGGTGTTATGAGGCAGCTAGACCTTTCATTCGACACTAATTTCGAGGAAATCGGTTCAGCCATCTCTGAGAAAAGTGAGTGAGTTTAAGTTGTCTTCGGAATATGTTTCTTTTCAAAGCTGGATTTCACATTTTTAAACATAACAGGCAAAGTAATAGTCCAATTGCAAAATAAATCAATAGAGTCTTATGGGGTAATTAGGCCTTTCAAATGACACTGATTTTGTGGAAATCGGTTCAGCCATCTCTGAGAAACATGAGTGAGATTAAACACTCTCCAGAACTCGTTTCTTTGAATAACTTCCGAACCACATGTTCAATTTTCATGAAACTCAAAAGTTAAAAGTTTTTTAAGTAGCTAGTTCATTTAAAACCAATTTTGTTAAAATCGGTTGAGTAGTTTCTGAGATAATGATGTTTCGTGATTTTCACATTTTTGAACATGACCTCTAAACTAAAAATCCGATTGCAATGAAATACAATAGGGTCTTATGGGGCAACTAGACCTCTCATTTGCAATTAATTTCATGAAGATTGGTCCGGCCATCTCTGAGAAAATCGAGTGAGATTGGAAGAGCGTTACACACACACACATACACACACATACACACACACACACATACGCACACACACACATACAGAAAATGCTCAGCTCGTCAAACTAAGTCGATTGATATACGAGATTCGACCCTTTGGAGCACTTTTATACCTTTGGTTTATCCTGTGATTGCTATACCTTTCTAGGAGAAAGGCAAAAACGTTGTTCGAACATAGTATTCGCAAAGTGCTTTTTTATTTTTTCGGAAAAATGAAAAAACACGACGATGTGTGACGTACCCAATGATAAACGATTTCAATTTAGATTATTTGATTAATAGGTGAAGATTTTATATCTTGATCTGTTTGTGCACATTTTTCTGGAAATTTTTTTATTTTATTCGATTATGCAAAGTCTTAACTATGATTTGCCTATCAGCAAGGTTTTTGGGAAAATATTTATGTTAAGAATGGTATAACGAATTTTTTATAATCATGGGTTGAATTCATCTCTAGTATGTTTGATTGTGAGAAATGTATATTTCGGCATTTTAATCTTATATCCACTGATAATAGACTGTAATTCAAAAATGGTGCTAAACAATGCGAAGTTGCATATTTTTACGGTAATTCCACATTTTCAAATAAAATCGGATCGACTTACGTGCTTGCACTGAAATACCTTAATTGTCGAATTGGTGTATTCAGAACAAATAGATTTCAATATCATTTCAAACAATATGACACTTCTATATGACGGTGAAAGTACATCAAGATGGGGGTTTGGAGCATCGTTCACCCAGCTGTGCTCAACGGGCTTTTGAGATTTTTGTTTCCGTATAGTTCTGAGCAGCCAGCAGTTGAAATACGACCTGTGACCTGTCACTGTAGAGTGGGAAGTCTCTAAATCGGCGATGCGGATGATGAGTTTGTATTTTCAATTATGTTTACTTTACAAATTTAAACAAATTATGCTTTTTTTCTCTGTTTGCTCGATTTCGCTTTTTTGTTTCAGTTGTTGTTTCTATCCAGTCACGTTTTTGTTCACTAACTCTGTCTAGGAAGATGTGATGCTGCGTCGAACATGAACTCATATGGTGATTAGAATCTATAACAAGCTGATGGTAGTGGCGGTTGGGATGAATTTGTCGTGTGCTTTCCAAAGACAGCCTGGGTGGCCACTCTTGTCTTGTTTCTATTTTTTTGAAGAAGGAAAATAAACATGATTGTTTTACGCGGACAAGAATGTTGATGCACGACGAAATTTGCTGAGCATCAACGAATTGACGAACTTGAAATTGATCTGTATTGAGGCCTCTGAATTATTTGTTTGTTGTAAAATGGATAAATATTGGCTATTAAGTGTTTTTGCCTCAATCTTCATATGCAATCTAAATTACGTTTCCTCTACTGAGGTAGAAACAAAATTTAGTTAATATGGTGTATTATTTGTAATCCTAACCCGACTACCAAGAAAATGAAAAAAAAAAAATATTTTCCGAGTTTTTATGTAACGATAATGGCTTCAACTGCGCTTCAACATATGCTGATGACGGGAAGCCTTTCTATGTCCAATTCAAGGTCTCTACAATGTCTAGATTTGTTTTCCCCCTTTTGTACCATCACTTGTTTGTTTTGTCAGTCTCTTGTTCTTCATGAAGCTCGCCAAAGACATATGAATGGTTCGAATGATTGATTAGATTGGGGTGTGTCACGATGACCAAGAGCACCACTACCCTCTCCGTCAGGTGCCTCAGCCGAGCGATTGACGGAGATTCGAGACTTTTTGTTTCACGTCAAATTTCACGGCTCCATCCCGCGAGCGATCTTTTCCTGCCGTATAATAACAGTAATAGATGCTGACGGCGCGGCGGAGGCATGAGACCACCGAATACCAACGCACCAGAGCGAACCGTTTGTGGCGCTGAGCCAGACCAGGTTGGATCGGACCTGCGAGCGAAGCATGTGAATGTAAATATGAATGCCGAAAAATGTGGCGCCAGAGCCTCGCGTCCTATAACGAGAACGAATTAATGATATAATTTTTTTGTTTTGTTTCTCTCCGTAGTCAGGGTGATGGTAGTGTTTACAGTGTTGCCAAGAAGACCTGTTTTCATTTTTTTATACGCAGTGGAAGCTGGTAATGTTGAATGTTTCAAAAATATGTAGATAATTAGTACATAACCTAATGAAACTGATAAAAATAGTGATTTTTTTGCATTAGAATAATTGATTTATCATATCCATTGATCAAAATATAAAAAATATCGGTAATTTAAAAAAGGTTGAATGATCAAATAGTAGTTTAAAACAAAATATGTTTGTAAAGGCCAGCTAATATTTGCTTTCATGAACCTGGTAGTTGAAGGTAAAGTTGTTCGAAAAGTTTATGCCACTCTACTTTCTCAATCAATTTGATACCTTTCTATTAGAATTCACGTATAACTAATGCCTTGAAGGAAAACGAGTGCGAGTTAGTGAATATACTGCAAATTATTACTGTAATAATATTCATTCAAAGTGTGTTGATTTTTACCTTTGTTGTTCTTCTACTTTTAACTTCTTGTATATGCTAAAGAGGTTTTCAAAATAACTTCAAAGATCTTTAAAATAAATGAGAGGACTTCAAAAAAAAGTGTAACATATTCTTCATTGGGCAATAAAATGTGGTCGCGTTTATGAAAATATTAGCAGCGACGTTTAAGCAGCCCTTAAGGCTTTTATTTTCATGTTTTATGATTCTAATCAACAGCAATTTTGCTGAATAATAAATAAATCAGCTAATGCTCAGTTGAAAGCCGCTAAGTAACACGTTATAGAGCCGTTAATCAACGAAATTGTCTTTGCGGAAGGAAAGTTTTTTTTTTAATTTAGAAATATTCTCTTCTTAAATCACGCAACAAATCCTTATGTGTGCAACAAATCCACGACATTCTTCCAAAAAAGGCAAACAATTTTTGCTCATCACTTCTGGCATCGCTTCACTTCGTGAGGGTATTTGCGTTCAGTCTCACGACACAGATAAATATATGATTTCCTCTGTTAAGTTTTTTTCCCTTGTGCTTCCACAGTCTACGTAACAGGTTTATCGTATCGTCATCGGAGGATGTAAATGACTATGAAATGTTCATTTTCACAGATTCTGCTTTGTCTCACACGCCGGCGAGGATAATTTAAACACGAGCAAATTACACTGCAAACTGTTCACCTCAAATGCATTGAACTCCGGCCGATGAACAAGTTAATCAAATTGATCTAATTACGCTTATTTAATTTTCTAATCATCCGATTCACCACCATGTGCTTACTCGCTTACCCAATTTTTCTATTTTTCTATCATTTCGACTATTTTTCATGATTACCGTCTAACGCTGTTGGTGTTGCTGTTGCGTTTGCTGCTGTGGCGCTGCTATTCTGGGCGAATTGGATTCGAATTGATTGCACACTGATTGGTGGTCTTCGACTTTGGAAATTGCCATGATTACGCTTGCTGATGATGATGATGGTGATGATGGTGCAGATCCTTTCCCATCGATGCTGCCGGTTCCGGTACCTCCGATGCATGCTATGGCCTTACCGCCAAGGTACTCGCTACCGGGTGTAGAGATGAAGCTACAAAACAAGGACCTGTGGCGGGAGTTTCACAAGATTGGCACGGAGATGATTATCACCAAATGCGGCAGGTGAGTTACTGTATGCATCCTTTTTAGAAAAGTGATCGTAAGAAAAAACTAAAATATTTTTCCGGGTTGCCTCATAAAGTTTATTGTACATCAGATTTCTTTGACGCCAAGCGACAAAACTACTGTGTTCGTCACATTATAGGTTTGTCGCTTGATAAGAATATCGGAACAGAAGTTTCCTCATCCAAACCGAAAGGATCCGTAAAGAGAGCGAAGGACGCGTGTGTGGGACCAAACAAAAAGCACTTGGCATGCTTGTTAGATGCGGTTAGAGAGCTTGGGAATATTCTAGCCCGGCGCCAGCAGCCAGGGACCGCATGCTGTTCTGCCTGTTTCTTATTCGTCAAACATTCGAAGATTCTGCGGCTAGTATGCGACTCCTGGCTGGGCATGGGGTGCGACGAAATCGGGGTGTTTGCTTCAGATTTTTTTTTTGTTTTTTCCCTCTTCCTGTCGGAGACGGTACGGATTTCGAAGTGCTCGAACCGTCAAACCGTACCAAATTGTGACCAGTTTATGATTGCGCAGTGCCATCCCTGATCTTATCTTTCAGCAGTCGGAAAGTCAAGTGGCCTGATGGACATGCGACTGTCGATTTTGCAGATTGCACAGCGATTAAGTTGATGCTTGTATGAATTAAAAGTTGTTTACTTTCTCACACTTTTAAGCACAGTTTTTTTTTGTTTTTTTTTTGTTTTTAATGAAGTGGAGAAAATTTTCCCTGTCATAGCAACAACCATCGTGGTCAAGGGATTACATTTTATGAGAAGCATAAATCCAACTAACAATGCAGTTCGTAACTTCGTATCAAAATTATCTTTTATACCATTCAACATAAATTTAGTTTATTGTTCTTCAATCGTAAGAGGTATTGCACAAAAGTATAGGTTAAAGATTTCCTAGAAAAGTCGAATGTTACGAGCTTTTTATGGCTCCATATTTTTAAATCTTTTTCTTAGAGTGTCGCATGAATTTCCAGAACATAGTTAATAATAATTCATTGATATTATCTGTTGTATTTTTAAGATGTGCGCTGCGTTTCAGTCTTAAAAAAAATTAGCGGACATGATTAAAATCTTTTTGCAAGTGAAGCCTTTTTCTACATGAATTCAGAATTTTCGCGTTGATTTTAGATGGGTTTCGGAATTCACGTGTTTTTTCCCGGCACATTTTCTAATCTAAATCTAAATCTCCATGATTTAACTGAAAACTATTGTCGCCCTTTCCTTTTCTGTATAACGCAGTAATTATTCTCCTCAACTCTTTGCCTCTCCGATTAAACTCAAGGCACTGTTCAATTGCGCCTTAACTTGAGGCCCGTTAAAATAACCAATCATGTTTGCTGCATACCAGTGCTGAACTGTAACGCTACGCATAGCTCTGATGATAGCCTTAGACATCCATTACCTGTCAGCCTTATTTATATCTCACCAAATAGCTATCAAAACATATAGCGGAGCATATTTCCAAATGGAAATATTTCTTTCGATAATTACAGGTTTTCAAGTTATAAATAATCTCATCACACATCACCCAGTGGTGGGCTTCTCCGGGCTGCCTCATGAAAGCCAATAATGCTAGGGTATTTCCTTTTGTTTTTGTAGGGATATGAGATGGATGAGTAAGTGGTGTGGCCCGTTCATAAAACCAGCTCGGAGTTGCTAGTCGACTGCCGGAGTTTGTTGCATAAAAAAAGATCAGAATCCTTCATACGAATATTCACTCAATCGTGGCCCATTATGTTGCTTTCAGTATTCCGCGTTACTCTTCCATCTTCATACTTTCTTCGAAGAAAATTTCGTGTGAAACCCCACGCTACTGCCTATTGGCCATTGCGGTTTTTCCGCAGCTCATCTGCCGTGGGCCTCAACAGCCCTCAATTAATCCAATTTCAATCGATCCTAAATGCACGCGTTTGCCGACTTTATGCTGCTGCAACAGAAGCTTGTTGGTTCGAGATGAGCCAGCTGACTTGTTGCTGTAGTAATTGATCTATTACCAATTAAAACCCGTTTACGGTAAGTGCGCTCAATGACTGGTAAAATCGTTTGGAACGTGTTTGAACCAATAGCTCAAGGTCTTCATGCAGAAGCCGAAAGCACTGCTTTCTGGGTCTAGGTCAAAATGTTACAAGTCCTTGGTAGCATATTCGATACGGTCCCTTGCGTTGCTACCGACGGACTGCAATCAACCAAATCAAGATGGCGCCGAGTCTGAACCGTGACTGGATGGTGGGATTTTTGCTCGGTTTCAATCAGATTTAGGAAATCCACAACCACCAAAATTAAATAAAAAAATAAACACAGTGATGCTGAGATTGAAAAAAAAAAACAAGCAAACCAAAGCTCATTCGCAAATAAACACATCCCGGAGGGTCAAAATAGTTGAAAAAAAATTAAACACATTTCAGACATTTGGGTGAAACTCGTTGGCTTGCTCTCGACACGCAGACGCAAACTGTTGACAGCCGTCAAGGACCCGGGGAACAAGAAAGAAAACAAAAATATCAACGGTATTTGTAAACAAAAATAAACTGCCAAACGCACCACCGAACATCATCAGGCGGCGAAGCGTTTGCGTTCCTGTTTGGCCCGTTTTGCGCTGACGATCGTGCGTCTTCAGGATGCTGCACTGCAGTTTTGCTAAATCTGCCTACGGAACTAACTTATTGTCGGTCACCGGACTGTGACCGAGGGCAAACACAGTTGGCGCCTTGTGGCGTTAGTGGTAATTGAAATCGGCGTTTTTCAAAGGCGTCATTTTTTTTCGGTGGTGAAATTTTAGAAAGCTTTAACCGATTGCTACTTCTTGAGTAATGAAACGCAATGGATTGGTTTTTTACTGATTTGTCATTGACTTTAGGAATCGACATCACTAGATTTCGGGTTCCTTATTGATAAAGTTGTATAAGTATTTTGGGAAAAACTGGGATACATGCATTATCAAGTTCGAATTATACGAACCGCTAACGTTGTATGATCATAACTTCAAAATTCAAAAATGAGCCATAAAAAACGATTGAATCGGCAATCAAAATATTATTGATCAAAATATTATACTCTGGGTATTGGGTTGAGCAAATGACTGCGAGAAAAAAAATTCAGTGCTAATAACGAGACGTGATAAATCATAATTTAAAATTAATTCATGAAAGCCATTTTATAGCATTTATCAACGTGGTCAATCTCACAAGACTCGTTAGTTGATACTGGTCGCCCAACTGATTAAATCATGAATGAAAAACATACATTATTGTTACTTAAACTACCTAAGGCATTAAAGTGAAAGTAATGATGAACATCGTTTGATATCAAAACAGAATTTTGTCTTGATGCAAAAGTAACAGTTTGGAAACATATGAAAACTAAGATAGTTGTATGAATATATCTTGATGGTGAAATGGGAAATGATAACCACTCTCCATGTTCGTCACGTTTACCTCGATTGCAAATAAAATCTTTGTTTCTACCTACCGTCCGCATATTTAATATCATAAAATTATACTGCCTTTGTTCAGCTGCGAATGGATATCACAGTGATAAATTTAATATATTTTATAGGTAAATGCTGTTGATTTTTTCAAGCTACTAGACACTGTATCATGTATAACTGCAGTGATATTGCTTCAAATCTTGTAATCACACCGATCTGTTTACGACACTCCAGACTTTGGAGTCGTAAATCTGAAAGTGATTTATTAAAACAATTGAAAATTATTCCTACATAACGAAACAGATATTGCCAATCAATTTTTCTAATCAAATCAGTAAATCATTCTCATTCTGACATTAAAGGTCTAGGTCCTTTTGCTTAGCATTGAATGCAAACGAATAGTTTGTGTTATGGACAAGTGTCACAGCGTTGAACATTCGGCCACCGGTAGACTATAAAGTAGGGTGGTTTACCGGTAAAACAAAAACCGGTAAAACCGGTATAACCGATATTTTTTTCAATACCGAAATACCGGTATTAGAGAGGCGAAAAAACCGGTATTTTCGGTATTTTTCTTTAAATTGAAAAAAAAAACTTGTCACAATATTCATGAATCATTGTTAGGCTAATGAATGCTACTCACTTAGGCAGGCTTTACAAATCACATGACGATGTATGTGTATAATTAATACATTTATACAAAAGCAACATTAAATAGTAATTTACCCTTAACTATTTATCAATTTTTGTTATCTTTTTGTTTGTTCTGCTCGGATTCAGACGATGTGTTTGTTTGTATCGATAATATGTCAAAAAACTTTATATCAATAAAGCAAAACATTTTTTTTAAGTAGAACAGCTAATCTTTTTACACTCTTATACTCACAGTGGCAACGCGAGGGTTTTGAACCTGCCAGTTTAACTACAAATTATGAAAATCATTGTTTGAGGCAGTAGTCACAATCATGTCAGCGAAAATTCATTATTCATTTGTGCAACTTGAAAATAAAACTTAAAAAAATAATAAATAAATATAAATTCCGATTAGGAATTCATTTTTTGTTGACATAAAGTGTTTACAGGATGAAATAATCAATCAATAAAGAATTTCATCCTAAAAATTACTACTCCTTGAAAAAGTGGAATTTGAGTAGTTCAAACCTTCGTCACCCGTACCGCAGCGGTCTTTTATTAGCAACTAACTGAATGTACCCGGCCTCACTCGTGTAAATGTTTCTGCTTTTTCCATAATTTTCTGTATTTTTATATATGTTTTACCAACCTCTCATTTCAAACATTTATTTCTATTTCAGTTACAAACTTGTTCATATGCCACATTTTTCGATTCTCCATCAGGAGCTAAAGTTAATAAAAAAATCACAAGAAGGTTATATGCAAAGCCACGACCGCAAGGTTGAAGTAGAATACTTTTACAAGAAGGATAACCTGGCTGTTTGCGTGTCAGTCATTTTTTCTAGTAAATAAACGTTGACCGTTCATTGGCAGTATTGTAATTTCTTTTTGTCTGATATTTTGAATGAAGTTCATTGGATATTTTTAAATTTTGTGCAAATGAGAAGTTGAAGTGCTGCCGAATTGTAATATGCACATTTAATACGACATCATTAAACGGGAACGGAACAAAGGCTACGGTTATGCAGAACGCGAATGCCGGCGCGATGCGATTCGCCTTACCGTGGTGAAATGTACAGCTCTTTTTGAGGCGAAGTAGAGTAGGCATGACCGTAGCCAAACACTAAGCGACGCAAACACGTAATAATAGTCAGAGTATGCATGTAGATGAAGATAATTAACTTTGGATTATAGCGCAAAACGAGAAAATATTAACTCTTCAAATAATCATTTGTGTTCTTCAAATTTCAGTTGTTCAATTTAATATCCGATGAAATGTTTGTTTATTATCTGATGAAGCTCTTATATAGGCCAAATGATGCATTCCCAATTTACTATGTCCATAACTCTGCCGACCGTGCTTGGGAAAGCGCGGTATAACGACCAATCAGAGGTCGAATTTTGTGTTTTGACAAGGCTTAAGAGTTTTCAATAGTACAATAGTTCGAATGATAAAATTGCAATTTCATGCATTTGGTAGGAATCTTAGAAGATTTTCTAATCGATTGCTGCAAAAACGAAGGAAATCCATCGAAAACTAACCGATTTATTAGCATTTGAAATTTTTCTCACATTTTCAGTTTTAGATTTTCATTTCACATCCCTATGTAGCCGAACTTCCCTGAGAGAAGTATTCTAATTCAAAATTAAATCTTCATTAATTCATTCGTGTCCTTATAAGGACAATTGTTCAATTTATCATAGGATGTAGTGTTTATCTTACATCTCTGTGTTACCTTGATAGTGAGGACTAAGGCGCACGGTCAACACAATGAGAAAGGTGTTTTCACATTGAAAACTAGACACGGCTTTACTGGAGGAAGTGTTGGCAAATGCATCTACCGCTAATACCACCGCTATCATACGAAAGCGCGTCGTTTCATGTGGGGAATATCAACAACGAAAAATGACGCGCGTCTAAGCATAACCCGAACTGTTTCGCCGTGCTGCTCCCATTTACCTTTACATCGGCCTCAGGGAAGTACCGGCTGCATCTGCATCTACCGCTGAGGCAGTCACTATACTGCTATTGGTACCAAATGCTATTAACTCTTCAAATAAGTGTTTTATTTGTTCTCAAAAGAACAATTGTTCAATTCAAAATCGGATTTACGCAATCGCATCTCTGTAATATTACCGACAATAATATTCTTCTGAACAAACTGATACAACTTTCCCATTAGGCCTCTGCCATAATAGACGCGAAAAGCGACGCGAACCGATTCGCTCAGCTGTAGGTTAATGTACAGCCATCAGTAGAGCTGTACATTAACTTACGGCCGAGCGAATCGGTTCGCGCCGCTTTTCGCGTCTACTATGGCAGAGGCCTTAGAGAAAGTTGCTGGCTGATGTATTCACTTCATGCAAGCCTGCTGCTGATGCTTCCCGCTACCACACTGAAACAGCATTTTAGTGGAGGGAGTGTCGTTGCATCAGCTGACCCTGCTACTATCGATGCTGATATACCCGCTGCAACAGCTACGCTATGCATAGCCATGCCACAGTTGTGGCCGCTATACGCTGGCCCAACTGCTGAGCACCTGCAACGCTATCCGTAGCCATGCCACAGTTGTGGCCGCCATCTGCTGGCCCTGCTGCTATCGATGGTAAGATCCGCTGAAACTGCTACGCTTATTCGCAGCCATGCCACAGTTGTGGCCGCTATCCGCTATCGATGGTACCCACTGCTCGCTCCCGCTGCTGCTAAGGAAGGACTGCTGTCGTCGCTGTTCAGAACTACTATGAGCGGCTTTGACTAAAACAGGCTCTTATATAGGGATGAAAATAGGAATGAATTATTTCACGTACGTGGTGGAATGATATAACTTGAAAAATATGTGTGACTTCATTCTGGTTCAGAGCGATCATTTGATAAGCTCCACCTCTTTTTTCAGTTTCTAAAGTTTTTCCTCAGTTTCGTAGCACGGATGCACAAAAATGATTTCTTGTGAACATTCTGTCGAGCCGGACCGATAGCACTCTCATTGAAGCAACAAAATAACATGTTTTGTGTCGTGTTGTGCAGCTTGGTTGAAGAAAATATTCCCGTCCCCATGTCGCATGTAAGCAGATTATTGCGTTCAGTAGACAGTAGATAGTGTATCCAGCGAATAAACACCGATGGTGCTCTCACACACGCAACGGTTTTAACCCGTATCTTATTGCGGTTTGTAACATCAAGCGATTTCGTTTGCTCGCTGTTGCGTGTTGCATCATGTTGCAACTTGGCAGCTGGGAGACGACGAAATTCTGTTTATGCTGATTGATTGAATCGACTTCATATTAGCTCTGCATAGTCGAACTAACTGCTTTTGTGAATGCGTACTAACAGGGCAGTTTATTATTCAATGTCGGTTATGCTGATCGCAGCCTTTGCGCTGCCCCTACAGGGGGGGGGTTTACTAAATAAAGTGAAAATTAGACAACTACAACAGAATTTGATTGCATCCCGCACAGAATGTCTGCTTGTGTTGATGCCAGAAAATTATTAACCTTCAATTATTTTTTTATTTGCCTTGAAAAAAGCATGTTGCGGTTCAAAATCGGTTGCTAATTACAACCTTTGAGCTGCCCTAACATTGGGGGAATAAGGATACACGGACAACATGCACTGTGGAAGCTATTTCACATTCAGTAAATTAGACGGGTGCAACAAATTTAAATTGTTAGGATGCAACACAGAATGCTTGCTTGCGTTGACAAAAATCATTAACTTTCAATGACTTGTTTATTTGCCTTCAAAAAGGCATTTTGATTTCCAAAATTGGATTTCCTGATGGCAATCTTCATGCTGCCCCAACACGGGGGGAATAATGGCTGTCTGGCGACACACGCTGAGAAAAACCGCGCTGCTCCTGAGACGTGGTGACCAACCACAGGGCTAGTGCTGCTGCTAAGGAAGGACGACTGCTGTTGTCGCTGTCTAGAACTATTATGAGCGGCTCCGGCTGAAACAGGCTCTAATATAGGCCAAATAGCATGTTTTCAATTGCAAGGTATATGATCCTGTCGACCGTGCTTGGGAAGCAAGCATATAACGACCAATCAGAGGTCGAATTTTTCGTTTTGACAAGGCTTGACTATTTTCAATAGTACAATAGTGTGAATAATAAAATTACAATTATCTTATTTCGGGAAGAATCTTAGAAGATTTTCCAATCTATTGCTGCAAGAACGAAGGAAATCCATCGAATACTAACCGATTTATTAGCATTTGAAATTGGACATATTTTTCACTTTTTTCGGTTTTAGATTTTCATTTCACATCCCTATGTAGCCGAACTTCCTGAGAGAAGTATTCTGCTTCAATAATTATAATAATAAATAATTTGAATGAACTGTTTAAAGAGGATCGAACAGAATGAAGAAGTATTTATATCCTATTCATTCGGATTCGTAAAAAGTAAATTCTGGTCTGATCGTGATTTCTTTTTTTTTACTTCATTCATATACTTTTCTCAACAGTTTCAAATATCGTTTTTTACGAATTTTAAAGTTATTCACTACTTGAAACTAAGTTTTACGATGTGAAAAAAAATTAAGTATAAATCTATGTTTTTTGTTATAACATTAGTTTCTAAATTATGTTCCTCGCAATCATATCACTAGATTCATTCATTGGAGTTCTTCAAACACTGTTATCCAGTGTTGTATCTGGATCGTATACCACAAGAGATCAAAACAATGGTCGCAGATTTCTTAATCCTACAAAAAAATCTGGATCGTAATGAAGCATAGGTACTCATAAATGCATAAACATAAGCATGCAGCGACACGTCCATACATAGATGCAACCTGAAACGCTTAGCAAAAAATAAATTTCGAATCCAAACTTTATTCTTCGGCAGTGGCTTACTTGGACAGGTTTTTGCATAAGACTGCGGCAGAAATCCGGCCGAAGACAACCACTACCGGAGACGTTTGACACCCTATATCTTTAATTATTTTTAAGTTTCATTTTAAATACCTAGTACAGAGAGAATGACATGCGTTTTTTTTTTCGCGGACAATCATCATTACTTCCCCGAACTATGATTTTAAGAATTTTGTAGTTGAAAAAGTAGGTTTAAAGACCACGAGTCACCTCTGGTTTGTACACGCAAAACTTTTCCTTATTACTTTAGAAGCAATAGCGCAAAATTGCCTTTTGGGTAACAAACCTATTACTTTAAAGGCAATAAAATTCTTCCCCAGTCAAGTAACAACACATACTGACATAAATTTAGCACGTGTTACGGGAGTACGACTGTCTAATAATGGTCGTTTCAACCACATGCAAGATTTTTTCTGTCGAAAACTGCTTACTTTCCATCTCAAGCAAAAAAAAATCACACACCGTCGCATATGTTGCACATGTTACAAGTTTCTTCAATCTCCAATTCATGCGGTGTGCGTGTATTAGTTCGCATACGGAGTAGAGAAAAAATATGACAAGAGCTGCCAAGCAGCATTTTCCCCGTCATAGAGTATGCAAACGTTGATGATTTCAAAGACTTGAAATGCGTCTTTAAATGACATCACGATCTGTAAACTGCGTTAGAGAAAAACAAAAACATTCGCTTTCCTGCAAGATATCTAAAACACATACTCATTGGTTCATGGAAACTCATTTGCACCTGTTTGAAAATACAATACTCGTGCCTATCCAGACAATATTCGCAACTTCGGCAACTCTGGTCAGACAGTATTACATATTCCCTTTTCAAGTAAACACTGGGGGACGAAACGAAAGTGTTTCTAATAAGACATTTGAGGTTGACGGGTGAGATTCCCTTTATGTGTGGATGAAGGGAAGCAAAAATGAATCTGATCGTTGCATCAATACAAATGCAGCGAGTGAAGTCTTGCTAGCACATGCATTGCGGTGGGTGCTTGGCTGTATGTTCTCCTCCAGAAACACATACAAGCGTGTGGCCGTCATAATTTTTATTACTTTTTGTTTGTTACTATTTGTGTATAATGCGCAGTCATAAGACACAATAAGTAATAAAAAATTGCCCTAAAGTAATAAAATGTTCCCCGTTTGCGTTGGGTGTATTAATCCGAAAAAAATAAAAATACCGGTTTTTATTTTTATTAATACCGAATTACCGGTTTTTCGAAAAGTCGGTAATACCGACCACCCTACTATAAAGGGGTTTCTATTTATCGACGGAAAGAATAAAAAACTTAAAGTCGGTCATTTTCCTGGACATCTTTAATCGAAAGCTTCCAATTTTTCGTGAGCACCCTAGAGTAACAATGTTGTTATAAAATGTCTCATGAATTTGTGAGTATAATCTAATTTAATTAAACAGTTTACCCTGAAACTCTTTTCTTTTTCCAAAAAAAAAAACTTTTTCGATTATAAAATCATCCCTAAGTGGAAAACCCTACAGTTTTCTATACCAAAAGTTCAAGCAGAGATTCATTCAAATCGAAGAAGCTCGAGTAGCATATCAGAAGTTTTCACCCTTTTAGCTAACTCTTAACATTTTTCCTTTCTTGATGAATTGTTATTCCTTTGGTGTTTTCGTTCGTTTTTTTCATGATGTAGTATTTCCTTCTAAGTAATATTCTTAAAAATTGTCAACCTCCATAACCCGGTACTAGTTCTCTTCAAGATCTTTTAAACAATGCAAAGGAACTAATAACAGCTTTGTCAGTTTGTGTTCAAAGTATGGGAATTATATGGATAAAATAAACAAAAATTTTATTCTTAACATGGTGGTACTCAAAAGCTCCACTTACTTCAATAAAATGGATGGTACTCAAAAGCTCGACTTACTTAAATTTTTACCATTTCACGAACAAGAGTTCGTTTTTGTTGTTCCCTTGTTCTACTAGGTAATCGCTCCTATATTTATCTCAGTACCTATATTCATCTCATCACGCCTTTTTGATCAATTTATCGTCAAATTTTACCATATTTTCAACGTAAAAATTCAACCGCTTGACAAAATCGAGACGCAAATAATTTACTTTCAAAAATTTGTAGAAATTGAACGGTAAATTGGACAAATGAGATAAATAAGATGAATATAGGTGCACCTAGCAGTTGAGATGAATAATGGAGCAATTACCCTATCAGAAAGTTGTTCATGATGTTTCGGAAACTCCGTATTATATTATTTTAACTTTGAAGCGTGGATTACACTGGTCTACAAGCTCGAAATAGCTGCCTTAGAGAGATTACAACTTTTTACCATTCCTGTGCTCCAAGCCATTACCAAAACGCGTTAACTTACGTGAGTGTGTCGCATAGTAATTGCTTGCCGGGTTCGTCGCTTCAACGTTATGTTTACGAAAGAACTTATTTAAGTCTCTAAAAAAACTTTAGTGGCTGGGAGCACCAAAATTCACAGGAATAGTTTACACCTGTGTTGACCAGGGTTATTTATCATTTATCATTTTGAATATTTTATGACTGCTAATTTTATCAACTAAACTAGTACTTTAATTTTAATTTTCTAGTACTCAACAGCCTCATAATATTAATATTTTTTGATTTCCTGATGAACTTCAATGTGCTCATAATGTTAACATCCCTTTTATTCCCTTTTGTATAAACATTTATTCCTTGATTTCAAAGAGCTTAAATATTGTTTTACAATTCCTTGGTATCAGCTACTGAATTAAATTAAAACTTTATGGATAATGAGTGGCCGAAATATTCTGTATATTTTTGATCAGTGGATCCCCGATGCATCTTTAGTAACTTTCATTTCTCAGCGCTTTCATTTATTTTGTAATGATAATATTTCGCCCCCAATCCAAGTTTTTTTTTTTTTATTTTCGGCGATATGCAATTTTCTATGTGGTGACACAAGAAGTAATATCCGCCCTAAGGGCTAGACACATTTATTTTCATGAAAAAAATTTTGGTAATATTACACGATGTTGGTTGATATATTTTGATATTTATCGTTTATCTGTTAATTGGCATTCCTCCAACGATAATTTGACGTCAAAGAGCAATTATTCAGATAGAGGGGTGCAACGATAAATACTTTGTAATATTGAAAATAGGAAACATTTCGCAATATATCAATAGTGTCTTGCCCCAAGTATCCGCCACACTACCGAAACAGAGTCTATGATTATATAGAGTCGCGCAAAGAGAAAATCTATCGTTCCGGCAGCACAGCTTTTGTACCGTTTGTTACCAAGAACTATACAGTACTGTTTTTACCATGTATTAGCAAATGTCGTTTTTTGAAATTCTCCACAAGGTATACAGTTTTAAAAGATTACATCAGTGATGTTTTGTTGAATGTCAC